>NW_020945629.1:0-23157 GCF_900497805.2 Vombatus ursinus
AGAGAGAGAGAGAGAGAGAGAGAGAGAGAGAGAGAGAGAGAGAGAGACAGACAGACAGACAGAGAGACAGAGAGACAGAGAGAGAGAGAGAGAGAGACAGACAGACAGACAGACAGACAGACAGACAGACAGACAGATACATGGAAAGACAGAGAAACAGAGAGACACAGAGAGAAAGACAGAGAGAGATGGAGAGACAGAAGAGGGGGTGAAGGGGTAGAGAGGAAAAAGGAGAGGAGGGAGAAACACACAGAAACAGAGAACTGAAAAATGAACACATTTAGAGTAAAATTGCTTAGCAAATAACTGGTCTGAATAATTTAGGCAGAACAGCTCTTCCTCACCAACCTCTACTTTATTTGGTGTGTCCATATGGATGGTTACTAAATTTATTAGCAAAATGTACTGTCTTCTATCTTATTTCCACAAAGAGCAACATTACAGAATGTTATAAGTGAGAGGGATATTAGAGAGCGGCTAATCCAATTCTCTCATTAGCTCTGGCCAAAACTTATGGCCATTTATATAATTTGCTTGATATATATTTAGGGGTATGCTGGTAAGTGTTTAACAACCAGCTGTCAGGGTGTGTGTGTGTGTGTGTGTGTGTGTGTACATGCATGCATGCATGCATGCATGCATGGATAGGCTACTGGAGTAAACAGTTCCCTCTTTTTATTATTAATTTCAAGAAGGGCATAGAAGAGGAAGGAGATATGCAAGCTAAAGGTATTTGCTGCTATTATGGAGAATGATCAATAAAGAATCCAAAGGGATTCTCTAGGCCAGGTTCTCCTGAGATACTTCTCTTTGTGGATGACATTTTGTTGATTGCATCAGGTGTCAAAATATTTTAAGGCTTCCTAAATAAATAAGATTTATTATTTATTCATAAGAGTTTGTCCTGACTATTCATGCTTAAAAATCATGTGGAACAAGTCAAGTGATCAATAAGTTGGAGGACTAGACATTTTCTCTGATTCTTACAACCTCTTGAACCTCTTTAAAACAGAAGTTATGCACCAAAGATTAAATAACTTCAGCTGTCTGCATGGTCCAGGACACAAGAAATACAAAAGGTTAAAAAAGAAAGAAAAGCCTCCTTGAATTAACACCTTCCTTGAGCTCATTCAACACCCTTTCTCCCACTGTCCACTATGCTATTGACACTGAGGTTGCCCTAACCTATGGGCTTGATACAAAATGCACTCTTTCCAGTGCTGTAGAAATCCAAGCTCCAAACTACAGAAATCTGCTAAGGCCTTGATAGGCAGTGCT
Source organism: Vombatus ursinus (assembly GCF_900497805.2). Taxonomy (NCBI): domain Eukaryota; kingdom Metazoa; phylum Chordata; class Mammalia; order Diprotodontia; family Vombatidae; genus Vombatus; species Vombatus ursinus. The sequence goes on from NW_020945629.1 coordinate 1,279, forward strand.
CCATGTTACAAAGGATTTCTGTAGGAGAGTAGAGTAACAGAGGAAATGGGCAGAATACTTTTCTTGGCTTGAAATAGAATTGAGCCCATGCCCTAATACCTTTCTCCTCCTCTCAGAACCTCAAAGATTGAAACTCCAAGTAACAGAAATCACTCCAGTTAGTCCAGGGAACTGAGGAACAAAGGACACAGGCCAGGGCATCATGTATGGGGATCTAAACAGAGCTATTCAGAGCTCCATCAAGTCTGAGGGAAATAGCCTCGTATTCAGCTGGGGCCAGTTTTGCTCCCCCTTGCCTCCCCAGGTGTCTTGGGAAGAGACCTAGTCTGGTGAACTGTGAATTGCCCAGCTTGGGAAGAGGTTGAGATACTTTGAGGTCCAGCCCCTGGGAAAACTACTACCAGAGGGGAGGGAGCCAGAAAATAAGCAATAGGAAACAATAAGGGGGAAAATACTTGAAATTAACGAAGATCTCAGGAGGAAAAAAAAGGACAAGTGGATGAAGAATGCTCATTGTCCAGGTTCTGATATGTAGTTGGGCTAAAAACTGATGGAAATAGTCAGTCAACATCTATGTGTTGGTGAATAAGATAATCATTTGGTCTCAGAACTGAATAGGAAGATAGTTGGCTTATCTGGCTTATCTCCCTTCTTGGGCAAATCCCATGAATTATTCAGGGAAAACCTGTTAGAGTTTGCAAGGGATACAAAAGTGTTAATGGGTTATGATTAGAGAAGAATAGATTGAGTATTCACGTTAATTACATCGCAAATACATTAAAATAATGAAGTATGCTGTTAAATAGCATATATATGCATATACAGATCTATCTATCTATCTATCTATCTATGTATCTATCTATCTATCTGTAACGTTTTCCTCCATTGAAAAATAGACTGTTTCATAGTTTTACATAATAGCAGCACCATTAACATCTAATCTCTACTATAACAGGGTTTGAATTTCTGTCTCCAAATCTTTTCTTTTTTCTTGAGGCAATTGGGGTTAAGTGACTTGCCCAGGGTCACACAGCTAGCAAATGTCTGAGGCTGGATTTGGACTCAGGTACTCCTGACTCCAGGGCCTGTGCTCTATCTACTGTGCCACCTAGTTGCCCCTCTCCAAGTATTTCAAAATGAAATTTGGCCAAGTATATCTATCTAGATGTATATCTATATGGATGTATGTGTATATATATGTGTGTGTATATATATATACATATACATACATACATATATATATATATATATATATATATATATATGGAGAGAGAGAGAGACAGAGACAGAGAGAGAGAGAGAGAGAGAGAGAGAAAGGGAGAGAGAGAGATCTGAATATCTGTCTATGTATTATAGTTCCCTGGACTTAGCACTTGGGAGACCTATAGATTTACAAATCTATCTGTATCTGTATATACTGACACAGATCTATATAAAATGAAGTGGAAAGTGCATTGGCTCTGAAATCAGAAGACCTGGATTCAGTGTTGCCTCTAACACTGACTACCTGTTTGGTGTTGGACAAGTCATTTAACTTTGCTACACCCTAATTTTCTCATCAGTAAAATGAGAGGGCTGCATTTCCTGGTCTCTGAGGTCCTTTCCAGCTCTAGGCTTATGCTCCTACTATGGCTCGCTATCTCTGGCTCTTTCTAGTCAATAGATTAGCATGCTTGTCTCATTGGGAAGCAATTCATCTGCTTTTCTTTGCAATCTTCAGAATAAAGGTTTGTTCTTCTTTAGAATACTGAAAGTTTAGTCTATGCGTGAAAGATGGTTTAGATTGTAGAAACGTACTTTGGAATTTTGTAGGTGTGGGTAAATTTGCATAGTTATGTTACACTCTTGCCCCAATTCATAATGTCTGAAGACTATACCGGAACCCCTCGTGTGCAAGTAAGCCCAAATCAGCCTGAATGGGGCCAGTTCAAAGCTTCCCACGTAGATCTATAGAACATCTCATCCTCAGCAGCGCATTAAAGATCTAAAGGAAACTTTTGAGGTAGGTTTAAAACTAAAATTGTTTGTGGCTATGCTTTTTCCTCCATAGAAAAACAGACTGAGTTTCACAGCTTTAAATCATAGCAGCCTCATTAACATCTAATCTCTCCTGTAGGAGGATTTGAAGCTCTGCCACCAAGTGTTTTGAAATAAATTTGGCCAAGTCAGCCTAGGAGCAAATGTGGGGTCATGGCTGGTCTATTAAAATGAAGTATCCAGACTTGAGTGGTTTGGCAGTGATAGTACGTAATGCTGACTCCAGAGATTTCTAAGTTGTTCTTAATAATACCAGTAAAACACTTGTTTTCCATGTCTGGGGGAGTTTGTAGCATTGTTATTCTGGACAATCATAGCCTCATAACATCATAGGCTTCAGAGCTGGATAGGACCTTAGAAATCACCTCTCCTCTCAAGGTGATATACCCCTCCTTGATTTTCCTATTCAATTCTTTTCTTAAAAAAAATTTTTTTTTAGGCAATTGGGGTTAAGTGACTTACCCAGGGTCACACAGCTAGTAAGTGTCAAGTGTTTGGTCTAAGGCTGGATTTGAACTCAGGTGCTCCTGACTTCAGGGCTGGTGCTCTATCCACTGTGCCACTAATAGTCACATAGCTGCCCCTAAATTATTTTTTTATTTCCTATAATAAGCATTTATAATCTCTATCTTTTACCTTGGGGAAAAAATGAAAAACAAAACCCATTCTAATAAATATATGCACAGTAAAATAAAAATGAATTTTCATGTAGGCCATGTTTCATGTAGGTATGTATATATACTCACATATACATATACATTTATACATATGTATATGTATATATGTGTGTATATGTGTATCCATACATATATGTCTCGTCATATGTCCATCACCTGTCAGGAGGTAGGTAGCATGCCTCATCAGTCCCCAAGAATCATGGGTGTTCACGTCATTAGTCAGAGTTCTTAAGTACATCAAACTTATTTGTCTTTACAGAGTTGTTATTGTATGAATTATTCTCCTGGTTGTTAATTTCATTCTGCATTAATGCATACAGGTCTTTCCAGGTTTCTCTGAGCTCATGCTGTCAATCATTTCTAATATAATAGTATATCATTATATTGACATATCTGAATTTGTGTAGCCATTCTCTGCTTTGTAGGCAGCTCCTTAGTTTCAGATACCTTGTTATTATGAGATGAGAGCTGTTATAACTATTTTTGTACATATCCTTTCCCTCAAACTCTTTGGAGTATAGGCAAAGTAGTGATGTTGCTTGGGTAGCTTAATCTTGATCTTTCTCCTACCTATATGAGTGTTTCCTTCCTCTCAACCTCTTTTTCTACCTCATCAGTGATATCACATCATCTAATTGTGGGTGTGCTCTAAAATTCTCTACCAATCTCTCATTTCTGCACTCTCTATACTCTCACTTGACCTCATCAGCCGCCATGAATTTATTTCTTATCTCTCTGAAGATGACTCTTTGATCTATATGTCCAGCTCCAGTCTTTCTCCTTAGCTCCCGTCCTACTCTACTGCTAACACTTAAGTCCATGAGTCCACACTGGCATACTTTCTATTAAAACCAGCCAGTAGACTTCATTTTTAAAAAAAGATATTTAGTAAGGGTAGTAACATTTGGTACGAATGTAACATTCCCTGTGAAAATCTAGGTAAATGCTCAACTTATACACAGCATCCATGAGAAGAGTGGGCTCAGATTTAAAGGGCAAAAGTAGTGAGGCACATGTTTCATATATACATAGCAAAGATTAACTCATAACTCCTAGAATTGCAGAGTTTGAATGTCCTTTGTCTCCTCATGGAGTTTTCACATAGCTCCCTTCAGGCCGTGTCTCGAGCACTCTTCTCCACTTGAAGGCCTCATCACATTTTGACTTGACTATTACAATAGGCTCCTAATTTAACTTCTTGCCTTAAGGCTCTTCCTACTCCACTTTATCCTCCACACAACTGCCAAAGTGGTTTCTCTAAAGTGCATCTCTGACCATGTCACTCCCCTAATCAATAAATTGTAGTTTCTAGGAAAACATATAAATGCCTCTATTTGACACATAAAACCCTTCACAACCTGCTGAAAACTGACTTTTTCCATCTTTAATTGCATAATATTCCCTCTCCCATTCTCTACAATCCAGTCAAACTGGCCTTCTTAATGTTTCCCATCTGTGATATTCTAATCCCTGTCTCTGGACTTGGCCTGGAATACACTCCCTCCTTATTTCTGACTCTTGGAATTCCCTAGATTCCTTTAAAACTCTGAGCATCACTTAGTGCCTTTCCTGATTGCTCCAGCTGCTAGTGCCATCCTCCCCATCACCTCGCACCAATGCTGTGACATCTTTATATGTCTATGTTGTCTCCTTTGATAGAATGTAAGCCCCTTGAGGTCAAGGACTGTTGCACTTTTGTCTTGGTATCCTCAGTACATACACAAGGCCCAACACATAGTTATTTATTAAATGTTTGTTGACTTATTGCACTGATACAACAGAGTCAGATGAAGAAACAGGTCCAGAGAGGCAGCGTACTGCTGGGGAAACATGAGCACTGGCTCTGGACCCACAAGACTTGGGTTCAAAATTACCCCTGCCACTTCTTATCCATGTAACCTTGGGAAACTCACTAACATCTTTGGGCCTCAGTTTTCTTATATGAAAGTGCTGGACATGATGATCTCTCTACAGTTCCTTCTAGCTCTGTATCATACAATCTAAGCATGCTATCATTGGTGTTGCAATCGTATACACACACACACACATGTACACACATATATGTACATGCACATGTATAGGTATACATACACATATATGTATATGTATATGTATATGTATATGTATATGTACATGGTTGCAATCCCGACAATATCATTCACAAACAGGAACATCTAGAGAACTTTCCTATGAGTGGGAAATGTCTTTTTCCTTTAGACCCTGCCAGGACCTTCAACCTAATACTGGCAAATATCTTCGGCATTCCTGTGTCTCCTCTGTCTCCACATTAACCATCTTGCTTTATGTTACCCTATGGCATCAAATAATGTTGTTGTTCAGTCTTTTTGGTCATGTCCAGCATTTTGTGACCCTATTTAGGGTTTTTCTTGGTAAAGATACTGGAATGGTTTGCCATTTCCTTCTCCAGCTCATTTTACAGATGAGGAAACTGAGGTAAGCAGGGTTAAATGACTTGCCCAGAGTCACAAAGCTAGTATCTGAGGCCAGAATTGAACTCAGAAAGATAAGTCTTCCTGACTACAGGCCTTGAATTCTATTCACTATACCACCTAGCTACCCATGGGGTATGGGCCCAAGCCGAGACCTTTGCCCCTTGCCCCAAAAAGAATTTGGATCCCATTTGTCTATGGGCCCAGAAAACCCTTAAACTTTTCTTACTCTGGTCTCAAAGGGTTGCTTATTGACTCCCCTTGTCTCCCTTTGAAAACCCTAGCCCCACCTTTTGATCTTATTCAGATGCCTTTCAAACTTCTTCCTTCCAGTTCCTCTCATTATCTATTTCCACTGTTTATTCAATCTCTTAGACATTCCAATAGGAATTCTCACCTAGATCTTCTTTCCAGCCCCTCCTCTGGTCACCCAAAGTTACTTTAGTGTAGTATATAAGATCCACCCTGGCCTCCATTTAAATGCTGAGACTTTCTCATGCCCACTCATCCCTATGAGTATTACTAATGTTCAGATTCCTTAAGAGTCTGGCTTGTATGGTTTATCTCTAATAAACTTTCCCTCTGGCTGAAAGAAGACTTGGTTTGAATTCATTCAGGAAGGGCCTGTATTGTGTTCTCTGGGGTCTCAGCACCCCTAAATCTCTAGACCTCATCAATATCATATGATGAAATATAGACAAAACACCTCAGAACCCTAAAATATTATTTATCTAGATTTCTTAACTAGAGACACCAATGATAATGATTATGAAGCTAACCTAATAGTGTCATCTCAAGGGCATCAGGAAGGCTTTAATGACCAACAAATCCTTTCTCTACCTGGTCACTGGTGCCTGAAATAATAGGGCCCTAGCTTCATCACCTAAGATGAAGACTTTGCTGCTTCTGGATTGCTTCATTCATTTAAACCTAAGGAAGGACTGTATTAAAGTGAAAGGGAGGAGGGCAGGAAAGGGATTTAGAAAGGTCATTCCCTGAGAAATAACAGATAAGGATAACAGCCCCATCAAGGTTACCATCACCTATAGCACAGCCAGAGGACAAGCTTCAACTGGTTGGGCAGGTAGTCTGTGGGAGATTTACATAAAGATAAGGACCAGAATCACCCTGGTGAAAAGAAGGAGGAAGGGGTTTCAACTTGTAATCAGTACCAAAATCAAGGCAATTCAAAATCCATCCAAGTAAGAGAAAGACATGGAAGTACCTTCTGATAGAAATGTAAGAGGAAATAGTAAGATGACTGGGGTTGGGAGCTGGCATTCTCCCTCTCCTTCCATTCTAATTGGTGGCAATGTCTTCTCAAGCTTTATAACTTCCATCTTTTCCCTGTGAGAGAAACTTTTACTACATCTTATTTTTGCTGACATTCCATTCTGCTCACATCACCCAACGCACTAGATCAGACCTTCATCAACTCTCACCTATACTATTGTCATAACCTCAGAATTAGCCTCCCCAAAGCATTGCATTCCCCTCTTCAAACTATCTTTCACTCAGCTGCCAAAATCATCTTCCTAAGGCATGGGTTGGCTCATGTTCCTCTTCCTTTCAAAAACCATCTATGGCTCTCTATGGATTCTAGGGGAAAGTACAAGTTGCTTAACCCTTCAATAAGCTAGCTCAAGCTTATCTTTTTAGTCTTCATTTTTTTTTCCCTTCCCTATGTTCAAGAAGACCTGAGTTCAAATCTAGCCTCAGATGCTAGCTGTGTGACTCTGGGCAAGTCACTTAACCTCTGTTTGCTTTAATCCACTAGAGAAAGGCTTAATCACTGAATGAGGTATTGCCTCAGTCAAACTGAGACCTGTTAAAGACCTTAGCTTGAAAGGCCAACCCACTGCACCCTGGGCCATGTCCAGTTGTCCTTATCCATATGTGGCCACTGAACCCAGATGGCTCTGGAGGAGAAAGTGAGGCTAATGACTTTGCACAGCCCTCCCTCACTTAAATCCAATTTACTTGCATGTCATGGCATCACCTCCCTGATGTCTTAGTCCTCTTGAAGAGCAAAGGGCAAACAAAAACAACAACAATTAGAGAAGGAAATGGCAAACCACTCCAGTATCCTCGTCTAGAAAACCCCATGGACAATATAGTCCAAAGAGTCATGATGAGTCAGAAGTGACTGAAAACTGAACAATTACAAATGTTCCACCCAAGATTGACTGATTCCTAGAGGTAGTCCCCTAACTTGACATTTCATTTTCTGGCTTGGCGTGCTTATATGAATTCCCAGATTTGGAATGCACTCCCTCTTCCACTCCCTAAAAATCCTTATCTTTCTTCACTGCTCAGTTCAGGGACACCTTTTCTGGTATTAAAAAAATATATATATTTTCCCACTCTTCAGATTAGCTAGAATTTACTTACCCTGATTGATTGACAAGATTTGATTTTTCTTGGTTCCCCACCTACTTATCCCTTAGGATTAAACTGAGTTTACTCTCAATTCAATTCAATATGTATTTAACAGTTGACTATCTGGGACTGGAGCTATAATGACAAAAAAACAAACCAAAACAAAACAAAACCATCTTTACCCTGAAGGAGGTAACCACAGAAGGAAAAGCTGTTCTAAAAATGTTTTATGAATTAATTTGGGAAGAGGATACAGATAACCTAGGAGAAGAAATGTTTCTATTCCCCTGAGTTCTGGGTTCCTAGAGACGAAGGTGAAGATGCAGAGCATTCCAGGCCTGGGGGGACAGTTCATGCAAATACACAGAGAGAGGAAATGGAAAATCCCTTATGGGAAACTGTCAGTAGACCGGACTGGCTGTTTTAAAATCTCCACCCAGTCCCCTGGCACTGTGTTTAATAGTGCGGTTACATTAAATTGAATGGAATTGATAGTTTAATGGGAGGGGAATAAAATAAGGGAGTACCTCCCGGGAAAGAGCTAGCAAACTGGAGAGATTGGGGGATTTAGAGAAAAATTTAACTTCTTCACTGTTTTGTGGAGAATTTCCTAAACATTTCCTGAACAGTGCGACTCCTGATTTGGGTTTCCATGAGAACATTTCAAAGTAGTGACTTCCCTGGCTTCCTTTAAATCCCAACTAAACTCCCACCTTGCAGAAAAAGCTTTCCCCAATGCTTCTTAATTCCAATACTTTCCCTGTTTTAATTATTTTCTATTTATTGTGTATATAGTTTGTTTTGTATATATTTGTTTGCATATTGTCTCCCCCATTAGACCTTAAGCTCCTTGAGGGCAGGGACTGTCTTTTTGTAGCTCCAGTGCTTAGCATAGTGCATGGTGCACAGTAGGTGCTTAATGAATGAAAGTAGTGATATTTCTCCCAATAAAATGTCAAATCATAGAATTATTGAAATTTGTGCCGAGTAGGTCCTAGTGACCCCATTGTTTTCAGTATTGCTTGTATTCCAGGTATATTTCAATAGTCTGGTGGGAGAGGTGACAAGGACTTTGATCCCACCTCCTGGTCATTTGTGTTACCTGCCAGTCAGCACTTCATCTCATACTCCTTATTTCTAATCTGATTTTCCTATGATGCAGCGATGGGGGAGGAGCTGAGACTCAATGGCCCATTCCTTTTTGGAAACCTGTTCCTATCAGGATTGTCTTATTATGAAAAGTTGTCTATAAAAGCAGTGGACAATTTGAAATCCTTGCCAGGATGCCCTGAGATACTCAATAAACTCCTTTTAATTTTCTTCATTATTCAGGGCAAGGCTCGAGAATGATTTTCTTTTAACCCGCTCAGAGGATGGATTCGATTCCATTCAACAAGCATTTCTTAGGTACTTAACAGGCACTGTGCTGGGAAGTCAATCAGTAAACATTTATTAAAGGCCTACTATGTGTTAAGCTGGTAATGGTAATAAATGGTAAATAAATGTTAAGCTGGTAATGGTAATAAAAAGCCTCCGAAAAAGGAGAAGAAGGGGGAAGAAGTCTCAGGATTCAGGGAGCTTACATTCTATCCTCAGGAAGCAGTAGGAACATAGAAATCTCAATTCAAACTATTTACAAGGTAATTTGAGAGGGGAAAGGGCTTGTAACTGAGACCTGGGAAAGACATTAGCTTAAAAAGGCCAAGGTCTCCCACTGCATCCTGGGCCATCGCCACTTGCCCTGACCTATGTTTTGCTAGTGGAATCTTAATGACTCTGGAGTAGAGAGTGAGGCTGATGACTGCACAGCCCTGCCTCACTTAAGTCCAATTCACTTGCAAGTTAAGACATCATGCTTCCTCTAAGTCATTGGTCCTCTTTGAGAATGAAAGACTAACAACAACAACAATGAAGAAATGTCTTTCGGGTATGGATCCTACATCATTCAGAGCTAAGAGGGAGTTTAGAGGTCATCTCATTTAATCTTTCCTTTTTTTTTTTTTTATGAGAAATCTGAGACCCAGATAAATGAATGATCAGAAGGTGACCAGGTGGCTAGACTTTGAGTTGGGAAGACCTGAGTTCAAATCTGGCCTTAGACACTTAGTAGTTGTGTAACTCTGGTGAGTCGCTGAAACTTCTTATCATTGTTTACTCAGTTATGAAAGAGGGAATATAATAGCAACACAGATACACACACAGGCGCGTGCACACACACACACACATATACATATGCAGCATTTTGCAACCCTTTAAGTCTCTGTAAGTATTAGCTACTTGCTACGGGCAGAGCCAAGGCAAAAAACCCAGATTTTTCTCTCCCTTCTTTTCCCCTCCCCATCCACTGCTTTCTTGGCTATGCTGTATTAACACAAATCATTCATTTATTTCAGCCTATTCTTCAACGTATGGTAGGTGGTACAGTGGATAGAACACAGGGCCTGGAGTCAGGAAGACTCCTCTTTATGAGTTCAAATTTGACCTCAGACACTTACTAGCTGTGTGACCCTAGGCAAGTCACTTTATCCTTGTTTGCCTCAGTTTTCTCATCTGTAAAATGAGCTGGAGAAGAAAATAGTATCTCTGCCAAGAAAACCCCAAATGGGGTCTTGAAGACTCAGACATGACTGACAAATGACTGAAAAAAAAAATTCTCTCACCTGGCCAGCATAATTTATAACTTGATTAATCAATTCCCACCTGCAAAGGAGGGGATTTCCTCCCCAACCTCAGTTAATATGGTCACTGAAGGCCTAAAATGTAATCAGAAGATATCAGTGAAGTATTAAACTGACTTGTAAAAAGACTGTGCCTGGCTTCTTTATCATCTGTGAATACGTCTCTGAGTGAATCAAGAAAGGGCCAACTGGATTGGTGGAATAGACAAACTTGGGCCTTTAAATAGCTAAGGTCTCCACTTTCCCTCCCCCAATATTGATGCAATTATGGTTTGAACTACAGTGGAGGTGGAGGAGGATTTTCTATAATCTGCATTTTGAACCTTTTCTCCATCACTTTCTTAAGTCAACAAATCAATAAATTAAGCCCTGATTTTTGGAGCATTTGCCGATTTCTGAGATGTGAATATTCATACTATAAATTTAACAATTGTTTGTCACAAGCTGGTACTTGCTGGTTTAACACAACTCTGACACTCAATCCAGAGTTTGAGTCGAGGGGATTATAAACTGAGAACTGTCAATAGAGCAGATCTCTGCAAGGAGAGGAGGGAAAGGGTTTTCTTTCTCTTTTTCTCTAGCAGGAGACACTTTATTGTTGTTGTTGGGGCTTGTCCGAGTCTTTGAGATCCCATTTAAGGTTTTCTTGGCAAAGATACTGGAGTGGTTATTCCCTTCTCCTGCGAGTTTTACAGATAAGGAAGCTGAGGCAGACAAATTAAGTGACTTGCCCAGAGTTACACAGCTAATAAGTGCCTGGGGCCAGATTTGAACTGGAAGATGAGTCTCCCTGATTCTAAGTCCAGTGTTCTATCTACTGTACCACCTAGCTGCCCTTTTGGGGACACTTTATCCACTTTTAGTTCTGTCTTCTTCTAAGCCTGGTGATGTGGTTCCACCCTGGTCATCTTCTGGGGGCATGAATTAGTCCCCTCCATATAGCCTGTCCAGTTTCTTTCCAGACTAGTGAGTGGGTCAACTGCCCTAGGTTGTCCTTCATGAACTTTAATGGGAATGATATGACAGGGTTCATAGAAGCCTAAATTAGTATTGGAAGACACCATCTCAGTCAATTTCTTCATTTTACAGATGACGGAATTGAAACCTAGAGAAATAAAGTGACATGAAGAAGGCAACACAAGCAATTAGTGGTGAAGCAGATAGAGCACTGGAGACCTGGAGCCAGAAAGATCTGAGTTCAAACCTGGCCTCAGATATTTCCGAAATGTGTGACCCTGGGCAAGTCACTTAACTCTGTCTGCCTCAGCTTTCTTATCTGTAAAATGAACTGGAGAAGGAAATGTCAAACTATGCCGATATCTTTGCCAAGAAAATCCCAGATAGGGTCATGAAGAGTTGGACATGACTGAAAAATTACTGAACTACAACATAAATATATATACATATATATATATACATACATGCATACACACACATATATAATATACACAAACAAATGCACACATATGTGCACATGTGTACTAGCTATTATTAGTAAATAGCTAAGATGGGATTTGAACACTAGTCCCTTGACTTCAAATTCTAGGAGTCTAATTGAGTAAGAAAGATGTACCAGTAGAAAAGAAAAGTTCGAGAATTATTTTCCCTTCATCCTTCTATAGAAAATGACACTTAATAAGACATTTCTATTTTTTTCTCCTATATTATTTTCCTCCCTCTGTCCAATCAACAGGTAACCTAGTAACCATGAAAAGTAGCTATTTTCCTGACTAATTGGGGGTATTAGGAAATGAGCATGCAGATGTGCAATGGAAATCTTGAAATCCAGATTCCTGTTGCCAAGCAAATCTTTTTGGATGGCTTATTCCTTTATCTTTGCAGGCGAATAATACTAAGTACTCTTAGATTGTCTACAATATTTGTCAGGATGGCTTCTTTCTCAGTCAGCTACATTTTTGTAGTATCCTTCCACTCTAGTTGTCAAATGTGGAAGAAGTAGTTAGTATTCCAAAGAGTGCTTGGTTTTTTGACTATTTTTCAGTCATGTCTGACTCTTCATGACCTTATTTGGGGTTTTCTTGGCAAAGATACTGGAGTGGTTTGCCATTTCCTTCTCCAGCTCATTTTACAGATGAGGAGACTGAGGCAAACAGCATTGAGTGACTTGCTCATGGTCACAGGTCACACACCTAGTATGTGTGTGAGGCTGGATTTGAATTCAGGTCTTCCTGACTCCAGGCCTGGCTCTTTATCCACTGTGCCACCCAAATGCCCTTCCCCTTTATAACACATTCTAAAAGTAACTGCCGACTATGCAATATTCTTTTTGTTTTTTCTTTTCTTTTTTTTTTGCTAGGCAATTAGGGTTAAGTGACTTGCCCAGGGTCACACAGCTAGTGAGTATCACGTGTCTGAGGCCGCATTTGAACTCAGGTTCTCCTGACTCCAGGGCCATAGAATAGAATAGTATTCTATTCACTGTGCCACCTAGCTACTATGCAATATTCTTTTTGATGAGGCAATTGGGGTTAAGTGACTTGCCCGGAGTCACACATACTATGCAACATTCTTTAAAAAAAAATTGTAACTCATTATTTTGGTGATATGAAGAAATATAGAGATTGAATTCATGATGAAAAAAAATCATAGATTTAGAGCTAGGTGAAACCTTTGAGACCATCTAGTATAATCCCCTAATTTTATAGCTGAGGAAACTGAGCCTCTGAGTAGATAAATGACTTGCCCAAGATCACCCAGGCAATAAGTGGCAGAACCTCTCAGTACCTCTGATTCCAAAACCAACATTCTTTCCATTGTAGCATTCTTTCTACCTCAAGTGAGGTCAGTACAAGGAAATCTTTTTGAATATTTTATTGCCCAGTTATCCCCATTTATGTGCATTAATAAATAAGATTAAGTGACATAAATGACATTTGTATAGTGCTTTAACATTTGAAAAGACATAAAAATGATTTGGAAAGCTTATATAAATGCCATCTATTATTATGATTTTATATTTGTTTTTAATATTAATGGTTAATTAAATTTCTATCTAACACCATAAACAGTGAACAGTGCTGTGGGGGAAGCAAAGATAATTAGCTATGATCCCTGCCCTCAAGGAGCTTCCAGATTAACTGAAGAGACAAGTCACAAGCACATGAAAAGCTAGTATGAAGCAGAATCCCAAAGCTCAGCTCTTCCTGACCCCGGGTCCAGCTTTCTTTGCTGCCTTAAGGCTGGGTATGGTTCAAAAGGGACAGAGAAGAGGTACTGTGTGTGTATGTGTGTGTGTATGAGGGGGTGGTGGTATCACGTGAAGGCAAGTTAAAGGATCTATGCCCATACACTTTGTAAGTATCTTTGACAGCCTTGGGAATTCATGCTATCTGTTTCCATGTCCAGTATTCTTTCCACTCTGACACATAACCTTTATAATGCTTGGTATTTTTTATTAGTCTCTAAGGAAGGAAGATTTTTTTTTCTCCTGGTCTTATGAAACTACATAACAAGTTGAACAGATTTATGAAATGGACTGATTCAACAAAATGCATCCAACTCTCATTCTTCCAGGGAGGAATGCTTATGGACAACATAGATAATCTCCCCAGATTGTCGTTCATCTTTCATTCTCAAAAAAGACCAATGGCATCAGGAAGGTGATGTCTTGACTTGCAAGTGAATTGGATTTAAGTGAGGCAAGGCTGTGCAAAGTCATTATCCTCACTTCTCTAGCGTTATTGGAGTATAGTGGCAAGACATAGGTTCCAGAGGACTAGCATATTTCCTGCACTCCTCTCTTTTGGGGTCACCAAAGCCCCCATCCTTCTATGTAGTCATTTAGAAATGGAAATGTAGGAACCATGAGAAATATAGAAAGGTGCATATTTTCTTTAGTTGAAAGGTAATAGATGGGGTTGAATTATTTATATATTGATAGAACAAATATCTTCTCAGAACCCTAGTATCTTTCAGAGTCAGAGCCAAAGGTCAAAATTACAGAAGATTTATGGTGGCTTTGTTCAGTGAACAAGTCTTAAGACAGAATGGGAGGGACAAAGGAATATACTGGGGAGGACAGAAGAAAAAAAAGAAGATAAATCGCTATTGCAAAAAAGAGATGCATTTGATGAAGAGTATATAGTCAGGAGGAATGTGTTGGGGAATGGAGATCCCATTAATCTCACTTTCATCTGAATCAGATAAATGATGATTTATTACAATTATACCTTATATAGAGAGATTTTGAAACAGAAATATAGTCAACTCAAAAGGGAAACAGAAGGGGATAATGATAAGGGAGAGCTAGAGAGAGGTATGAAAGGTAAAGGAATAGGCATAGGGAAAATGAACAGGCATGTTGGATGAAGGAGTATGAAGAGAGGATTAAAAAGACAGAAAAAAGTAAAAACCTGGGATCAGGATGGCATAGGAAGAAGAGCTATAACAGAGAAGAAATAGGCTATTGAGATTGTAAGATTGTTCACAAGTATCAGGCAAATTCCTTCTCTTCTACCACCTCCTTAATTGTAAGATGGAAGTGGCAGCAAAGAGGAAAATGAGTGCAAGAGGACAGTATGGATAGAAGCACATAATTAATAGTCATAATAGTACATGTACATGTTACAAACTCACTTATAAAACAGGAGAGTATAGCCAGATGGATTGGAAAGCAGACTCTAACAGTAGATTGTTTACAAGAAACACATTTGAAATATAAAGATTCATACAGAATTAAAATAAAGGCCTATGGCAAAATATATTGTGTTTTATCTGTACTCAGTAAAGCAGGCATAGCCATCGTGATTTCAGATAAGGCTACATTAAATATAGATAAGATAAAAAGAAATAAGCAAGGAAATTACTTTATGCTTAAAGTCACCAGAGCTCATGAGTCAATATCAATACTTAATAAACTTGTATTTAATAACAAAGCATCTTTATCAAATTGGAGGGAAAAATAGAGAGTAAAACTACAACAGTAAAAAAAAAATAGTTTTTCAGTCCCTTTCAGACCTAGACAAATCTATTCAAAAGATTTATAAGAAAAAAAGTTAAAGCCCAGAATAGAATTTTAATAAATAAGCCATGTTATATCTTTGGTCATTACTGAATGGTACTAGAAAGGATTTTACATAATTCTCAGCCACATATGGCCGTATTAAAATAATTCACCATGTACTGAGGTGAAGACTTCACCAAAAAAAAATGTAGAAAAGCAGAAATATTAAACACAGCATTTATTGATCAAAATTTGATAAAATTATATTCAATAAATATTTCCTAAAGAAAGAATTTTTAAAAATGGAGACTAAATAACACAGTTCTAAAGAACCATTAGATCAAACAACAAACTTTCAAAACAATAGAAAATTTCATCAGATAAAATTACAATAATTAAAACATATGGATGCAGCTAAAACAATTCTGAGGGCAAAATTTATATCTCTAAACACATCAACAAAATAGAGAAAGAACAAATTAATAAACTGGGCATGCAATTAAATAAATCTTGAACAAAAACAAATTTAAAAATCTAAATAAAGTAGAAATTATCAAAAATAAGCAAGGATTAATGAAATGAAAAGGAAAAAGATCATTGCATTGATAAATATAACTAACAAAAAAGCAAATGAAATAAACAGGTAACTTAAAAAAAGGAAAATCAAATTATTATAAATTTTTTTAAAAAGATAACAAAAATTAGAGAAAAAAGAAGGGCGATTATCAAAAACTATTTTGTTCAAATAATTAAAACTACAGACCACTATCTCTAATTAAATACTGATGCAAAATATTTTAAGCAAAATATTAACAAGTTTGCTACAACAGCATCTTAGAAAGATTATATATTGTGACCAGATTAGCTTTATAGCAGGAATGCAGATTTGGTTCAACATGAAGAGGGTTATAAGTTTAATAAACTATGTTAATAATACAAAGAATAAAAATCATATAATTATATCAATAGATTATGAAAAAGCTTCTGGAAAAAATTCAGCATATTTTTTATTAAAAATTCTAGAAACCATAGGAATAAATGGACCATTCTTTAATATAGATCTAAATCCAGGAACAATGTTAATTGAGAAACATTAAAAGCCTTTCCAATAAGATCAATAGTGGTTCAAATGCCAGCTATAGCATTAGGACAATAGTAAGAAATTGAGGGAAAAAGCATAGGCATAAAGGAAACAAAATTATTACTTTCTGCAGATGATATTGTGGTGTCGTAGTGTCATCTAATCCTAACTGAAATAAAAATTTCAACTAAACCACAAAATATAAGGTAAATACACATAATTCATCAGTATCTATATTTAATAAACAAAAACCAGTAGAAAGACAAAATCCATTCAAAATAACTACAAAAGCTATAAAATGCTTGGGAGTGTATTTACCAAGATTCTCTTAGGTACTACATGAATCTAACTATAAAACACTCTTTGTAAAAATAAAAACATCTAAATAATTGGAGAAATGTTAATTGATCATGGGTAGGGCAAGCCAATACAGTAAAAATGATAGTACTTTCTAAGTTAAGGTATTTGTTCAATGTTGTAACAATTAAAGTCCTTAAATAATATTTTACAGAGACAGAAAAAAATAATGAAATTCAAATAGAAGAACTAAAGGTCAAGAATCTCAAAGGTAATAATGAAAAACAGTGGGAAGGAAGGGGTCTATTACATATGTATATATATATACATTCATATGTATATATCAGATCTTAAATTATACTATAGAGTAGTAATCACTTAACCAATTTGGTACTGGTTCAAAAGAGAAAGAGACAGATAAAGGACAGAGAAAGAGAGAGAGACAGAGACAGAGAGAGACAGAGAGAGCAAAGTCAACCAGTGGAACAGATAATGACCACAAAATACAAAAGCAAGCACAGTAGCATGGTGTTTGATAAGCTCAAAGACCCCAATTATTGGGGGAAGGACTTATTAGTTGACAAAAATTGCTAGGAAAGCTGGACAGCAGTCTGGCAGAAATTAGGTTTAGATCACCACCTCACTATACAGCAAGACAAGCTCCAAATGGATATATAACCTGGATAAAAATGTTCATATCACAAATAAATTATAAGAGAAAGGAAAAAGTTAGTTTTTAGATCTATGGATGTGAGAATCATTCATAACTAAACAATAATTGAGAGAATCACATAAGATAGACAATTTTTATTATATAAAATAAAAAGGTTTTTGAACAAATATAATGTAGTCAGAATTAAAGGGAAATGGATAACTAGAGGAAAATCTTCGCAAAAAGTCTTTTTTAAAAATGAAGATCTTATTTTCAAGACAGAAAGAATTGATTTGAAATTATAAAACAAAGAATGATACCCTAATTGATAAATCATCAAATATGAACAGTTGGTTTTAGAAGGAAGAAACCTAAACTTTCAACAATTATATGAAAATATACTCTAAATTACTAATAATTGAAGAAATTGCAAATTAAAGCAATCCATCACATCCCCCTGACTGTCAAAGATGACAAAAGAAGACCATGATAAATGTTGGAGGGGCTGTGGGAAAACAGGTACACTAGTGTACTGTTGATGAAACTGTGAATTAGTCCAATCATTTTGGAAAGTAATTTGGAACTGTGCCCAGAAAATTATCTAACTATGTATACCCTTTGAGCTAGATATACTACTACTAGGCCTATACCCTCAAAGAAATCCAAGTAAGAGAGAGTCTCTATGTTAACAAAAATATTTATAATAACTCTTTTCACCATAGTGAAAAATTAGAAATTAATGAGGTCTCCTCTCATTAGGGAATGGCTAAATAAATTATGAAAATGAGAGCAATAGAAAGTTATTTTGCCACAAGAAATGATGAAATGGATAATTTCAGAGGAAACTGGAAAGACTTCTATGAATTGATGCAGAGCAAAGTGAGCACAACTAGAAAACAATCTGTAAAATATAATAGAGAAAAACAGCTTGGAAACACTAGAACTTTGGTCAATAGTAGCGAGAAGCCATGAGTCTAAAAGGATGAAGATGAAACATTTCATTCACTTTCCATAGAAAGGTGATGAACTTAAATTGGAGGAAGAGATACACATGTTTGGACATGGTCAATGTGGGAATTTGTTTTGCTAGACTATGCATGTATGTATTTTGGGCTTTTTATTTTTTGGGTTTTTAAAAAAATTGGTCAATACAGGTAGAAGCAGGGATAGAGTAATAAGAAATGCTTGCTAATTGAAAAAAATAAAAATTATTTCATCATAAACAAGGAAATTCAGAAGGAGACAGTTAGAAAGGGCAGTTTTGGTACTACATTTGATGCACATTTAAAATAAGCTGTAAATGGTAGATTCATAATTTCATATGCAACCTTCTTTCTGTCTTTTGTATATGGAGATAATTATATTTGCTAACAAATGTCAAAATCATAGTAAGAAAAAAAATATTAAAGTCAAGTCATATAATTTTACCAAGAAAAAGATTACAGAAGACGAAAAACTGGGAGAAATAGTATACAAAAAGTTTTTCACAATATCCAAAAATTATCTGGAATCTGGATCCAAATCCAATCAGGATTTGGAGAGATGGGAAGGAGTGGAGAGAATATTCCAAGAGATGATGAAGAGTGCCCAATCCACAAAGACTGGACAAAGTCTAATAAGATGAAATTTAATAGGGATAAATGTTAAATATTCCCCTTGGGTTTAAATAATCATTGTCACAAATATAAGATGAGGTAGGCATGGTTACACAGCAGTCTGATAAAAGGATATTAGAGTTTTAGTGTATGATAAATACAAATCATCAGTATGATACGGCAATTGCAAAAGTTAATACTGCACTAAGGGAGGGATAGCTTACAGCTATAAAAATCAGTAGTTCAGCTGTACCCAGACCTTGCCAGATTACACCTAGTGGATTGTGTTTAGTTCTAAGAACCATAATTTATGGAAAGCTATTGATAAATTGCACAGTGGTCAGAGGACATCTACCAGGGTGATAAAGACCTTCGAGTTCATACCATACCAGTTGTGCATCAATTAAAACAAACTAGAAATATTTAGCTTGGAGAGATTAAGTACAGCAGGCACAATAGTTCTTCAAATACGTGAAAGTCTTTCCTTTGTAAGCAGGATTAGAGTTGTTCTGCCTGGTCCCAGAAATAGAGACGATGAATGGAAGTTTAAAAAAATGGCAAATTTAGGTTTGATATCAAGAAAAACATCCTAACCTAAGTAAGAGCTATCCAAGAGAGGATTGAGCTCCCTGGGAAGACAATGGGTTCTAGCTCATTGGACGTATATAAGTAAAGGTTGGATGATAATTTATCAGGTGGGTTGTAAAAGGAATTCATTTGGGGGGTTTGGGTTGGTCTAGATAACTGCTGGGGTCCCTTGCGATTTTGAAATTCTGAGGTTCTTTGATGTAGCTTTTCCCTCCAGTGGTATAGATGGCTACTCATCCACACCTTCTCTGCAATTGTCCATGTCCTCCCATAAATGTTCCTTAAGGGATCTGTTCCTTGTGCTGTGGGACTGTCTCAAGACCTTTTACCAGTCTTTGGGTGTGAATGGAGCCCTCAGACTATCTGAACATGAACACATAAGACTAAATTGAAATTACAATTCCAGATAGTAGAAGAAGAATTGTTACAAGGCCACGAGGAAGCAATTTGTCAGATGAATAGTACAGATAGTAAATACTGTGGGAATTCAGAGGAGGTAGAAATAACTTCATATTATTGTGGTGAGAGAAGATTCTTCCAGAGGAGATGAGATTAAAGGTGAATTATGGCTAAGATTCGGAGAGATGGGAAGGAGCGGAGAGAATATTCCAAGAGATGGTGAAGTGTGCAAGCAAAGACACAGAAGGGGAAAAGCCTAAAGTGAATTTGAGTTTGAGATAATGCTAAAGTCTATGATACAATCTGCACCTTAAATTTTGAGCTTTGGTTGTTCGGTTTGTTTGTTTGTTTGTTTTCAATGATGGGAAAATAAAAAAGGTCTCTTGTGAGTTAATAGCAGGAGGCAGGCAGGACCAGTGGATCAGGTCTAGTTAGGAATAGTTTTAAATGCCAGAAGTTTGACTATGATCCTCATGGAGCTGGGTGTAATTGAAGTATCTTTGATCAGGGGAATAACAGATTTATTTGATAGTGGTGTACAGAGTATATTAAATAGGGTCTGGACTGGTGGCAAGAAGGCTATTATAGTCTAGGCCCATGATGGTAAAAGTCTGAAGTAGGATAATAGTAATAATAATAAAAGGAAGGAATAGCTCAGAGAGAGGTTATAAAGGAAGAATCAATGAAACTTGGTGACTTAGTTAACGAATAAAGGATTTTATTCTCTGTTCTTAACTCATTTTCCCTAAAGGGATGTTTGTAATCCACTACAAAACTTAAATAATTAATTTGCAAATGGATATTCATGCAGACTGTTATATTTTTCCTTAAACAATTAAAAAAACCCTAAATTTATTTTGAAATAATGAAGCATAAAAGGAAAAGGAAACTATCCTATGGTTCAAATTCAAAGCATAAATATGACGCAGCAGAAAGGGAGTGCAAAATTTGGAGCTAGTCAATGGGTTCAAATTCCAATTTTCCCACTGTCACCTTGGCCAAGTCACTTAACTTTTCTTTCTTTTAATTTTTTTTTTACTTTCTTATCTCTGTCTCTCTCTGACTGTCTCTCTCTTTCTGTCTCTATCTCTCTCTATTTTCTCATTTAACAAAAATTTATTTTCTCTTCTTTCTGCTTATTCCTCCTCCCCTAATTAAACAACAAAAAGAGAAAATGAAAACCTTCATAACAAATACATGGTCAAACTGTATAAATTCCCACAATGACCATGTCCAAAAATACATATCTCATTTTGTATTTGAAGTCCATCACTACGATTATGTGGGTCTCAGTTTCCTCATCTATAAAATAATGGGGGTTGATTATATTTTGTTCAATTCAGTTAACATTTAGTGTTTACTATGTGCTAGATATTACTAGGCATTGGGGCTACCAAGACAAAATGAAAAATCATCTCTGTGCTCAAAAACTTTGCATTCTACTGAAAGATGCAATATTTATACAGAGAAATAAATATAATACTTAGGATAAGTAATATATTTACTTATTGTAAATAATATTTACTTATAATAATGATTTAGTAATAAATTTAAATTAACAAATAATTATAATAATAAATATTTAAAAGTTAAGGTTTAATAATACTATAGTAATAAATTAAACATATATAATATACTATTTACTTATAAGTTGATTGTTACATGTAATTATTTGCCTTCTAAGCTTACTTTCACTTCTAAATCCAGGATCCTATGACATTTCATTCATTTTGGGTCTTGTTTAACTCCTAGTCACATCATAATTCCATGGAAAATAACTGAACACCCAGGTAGCTAATTGCTTTATGGGAAGACGAAGTGAGAAAATTGAAAGTGGGGCAAGTGAGAGAAATGCTTTTAAAGACAGGCTGAAACACAGTCTCTAATGATATGGCATGGTTGTGAGTTTCTGGGAATCAGACAGGACAAGAATCTGAAAAGGGGAAGGTGGAATGGGGGGGAGACTATAAGAGCACAGGCTGAATGCATCTAAGAGTCTGAGTCATCAGCAGTACCAAGGTCAGCATTGAGCTGCTAAGCCACAAACCAAAGGACAGCTTATACATGCATGTCGTGTGGGAAG
>NW_020945630.1:0-3367 GCF_900497805.2 Vombatus ursinus
AGATCTATAATAGGTTCAGTCAACATCATTGTATAACTCTTCTCCTGTTCCCTTGTCCTCCTTGCCAAACTCCAACCCTAGATTACATCTACCATCTATCTCCTCTGCTCTTACTTACATGTTACTGAATGGGATCAGGAGATCCAAGAGTAGAAAATAATATACAGTCGAATTGGGTTATGGGAAGGAGGAAAACAAAGCCAGAATGGGAGTAATTGCTTGGGAAAATACTTAGGAGTGCAGGGACTGGAGTTCATGGTGAAGACAAAGAACAGGTCATAGGGCATAGGACATACGGAAATGAACTTATGATTAAATCAGGAATTTCAGAGTCCTTGATCATGGATGTGGAACACTTGAGAGTAATGGTGCAATCAAGAGTATGGTAATCCTTTTTCATAGCTGAAGTGGAGAAGAGTAGATTATGGGAAGTTAATAGAGTGACAAACTGGGAGGTAAGGGTATTTGAAGGAACAACTTTGAAGTCCACTTTTATAAAGACAGGAGTTTGGGGGGTCTAGAGGAAGACTGTTAATCAAATATCACAAAAGGAAGGAGAGTGACTAGTGGCTGGTGGAAAACAGCTTTCTGAGTGATGGTGGCAGAGGGAGAGTCTAGAAGTGAGTTGCAATGGGGAGCAAGGAATATTTGGACTCCCCCTTGGGGACTAGTGTATCAAGAGGTTTGAGAGAAGCCACAGCTTTATGGAAATGACAGCCAGGGAAGCAATGTTATCCTGAGGAATCCAGATCTCCATGAAAGCCAAAAAATGAAGGCGTGAAAGAGGTCTAAAAATGAAGTGGAAGTTTGTTGATTATGGAGTGTGAATTCCAGAATTCACAGTAGAAGGGGTTAGTAGAGATAGAGCATCATTTCTGGGGGGTGGGAGTAGGATTGAGATGCATGGGGAATTGAGAATGGGCAATGGAGGTCAGGAGAAGGCTAGCTAGGGATTCAGTATCACTGAAATTGGGAGAGTAAGAGTGAATGTGAGTTTCTTAACAAGTGGAGAAGAATCTGAGCAAAGAAATAGCAACTGTACCTTAGCGGGTAGGGGGCAATTCATTGGTCATGCTTTTCTCCTCTTCTGGAGAATGGAGGAGTGACCAAGCAGTCTTTTTGTCTCTTTTTCTCTCCCTGATAGGAATTTGTAAGTCCATACGGCCTCATGTCAAGGTCATGCCCAATCTGTTGCCATTTTCTCTTTAGAAATTATTGCATCTCATATTTTTTTAGAATGACTCATAGAGATTCGAATTTCATTAAATAGCTGTTCTTTTTAAATGTCTTTGTAAAATTGTACTCAGCTAGAAATTTCCCTTGATAGCGCTTGATAATTAATCATCCCTCTTTAGCAAAATTGTGTATTTATTTCATGGGATTTAGTCTGTCAAGCTACTGCCAACAGAGATACCTAAGAGAAAAGTGTACTGACCCTTAGCAGATTTGGGGTGCTGAAGCCTTGTTAATAGTTTCTGGTGGAAGGATGTGGGTAGTCAGATAATTGATGGAGAAAATGGAGCAGTCTTGTTAACATCCGACTACACTATTTCTGTCTATGGCACCACCAGTCACCTTGTCTCTTGTGTTGGAAACCTTGGTGACTGTTCCCTTTCCTTGTCTCTTGTATCTGACCAGTTATGATGTCCTGTCAATTCTACCTCTCTAATCTGTCTTGCAACTGTCTCCTCCTTACTATTTCCACTGTCACCACTCTAGTGCAGGCCCTCATTACCACCCACCTGAACTACTGCAATAACTTTCTAACAGGGCTTCTCAACTCTATTCTTCCTACCCTTGCACAGCCCCCCCTTCCCCCACCACACTGAACTATCCTTTATAATTCGATGGCAGATTAATTTTCCGTATGTTTAGATCTGGTCTTGCACAGCAATCTGCTCAAAATGCTTTGATGGTTCCCAACTGCTTACTGAATAAATTTAAATTTTCTTTGGCTGGCATTCAAGGCCTTCTACAGTTTGGCACGGGAATATCTTCCTAGCCTCCTCTCTTATTGCTCCCCATCACCTGTCATATAATCATAGAGTTGGAAGGGGCTTCCTAGGCTATCTATTCCAACCTGCACCTGATCTAGAATCCTCACTACGCCATACCCAACAAATGATAACCAAATCTCAAACTGAAGGTCTCCAAAGATGGTAAATCCACCATTTACCCTCTGAGCTTCTGGGGCAGCCCATCCCACTTGTGATATTTCCTTTTATCAAGCCTACGTTGATTGGCCTCTCTCCAATTTCTCCTCATTTGTCATAGTTCTGCCTCCTGGGGCTGAGTAGAACAAGTTGATTCCCTCTTTCACACAACAGCTCTTGAGATGACTATCATTTCCACCCTTAGTTTTCTCATCTCCAGGCTAAAAATTCCTAGCCCCTTCAACCTCTCTTCATATGGCACCATCTGTAGCCCTTTCATTATGCATATCACCTTCCTCTGCTCACTGTCATTGATCAGTGTTCTTGAAATGTAGTACCTACACTGCAGATAAGCTGAACTAACTGCTGCTCTCTATATACCCTGCCATTTTCAGGCTCTTTCTGTGTTGTGCTTCATTGCTGAATTCCTCTCTCTCCTTTAGAATGCAGCTTAAATGGCACCTCCTCCATGAACCTTCCCCATCCAAACTGGGCAGTCTCCTTGTCCCTCCACTTTATTAATTCATTATTTGGTGTAATAGGAACATCTATCTATATATGTCACATCATTATCTAAGATTGTAAACTAGTAAGGCACTGACCATGTCTTGGCTAAGCTTGAATACCCTTTCTCCCACAGCCCACCATGCTGCTGTAACTCATGGGCTTGACACAAGATGCACTCTTTCCAGTACTGTGGAGATCCAAACTCCAACCTGCACAAATTTGCTAAGGCCATGATAGGCAGTACTCCGTGCTACTCTCTTCCCCAGCTTCAAAAAGTCCGTGCTCTGGACACAGTAGACAATTTATAAATTTGTCACATTTGTGAAATAGACATAGATCTTAGAGATCACCCAGCCCAATTCCCATATTTTACAGGGAAGAAAACTAAGACCAAAAGAGGTATGTATCTTGCCTTACTCAAAGTATCTGCAAATTAGATGAAAGGTTTTATGCTTAATGAAAGGGAGAGCCAGGAAGTATAGTGAATGGGAATTATCCCTGGAGTCAGGGAGACCTGGGTTTAAGTTCTATCTTTGATACTAATGGCTTCATTGCATTCCAAACAACTCTCTAAAACTATGTCGCAGAAGAGAAATGGATCTGTATTGCTAGAGAAAGTTCCTCATCAGAAGCTTTCTTCCCTGATGAAATCACAGGAATGAGAGAGAGAGAGAGAGAGAGAGAGAGAGAGAGAGAGAGAGAGAGAG
>NW_020945631.1:0-3366 GCF_900497805.2 Vombatus ursinus
AGATCTATAATAGGTTCAGTCAACATCATTGTATAACTCTTCTCCTGATCCCATTCAGTAACATGTAAGTAAGAGCAGAGGAGATAGATGGTAGATGTAATCTAGGGTTGGAGTTTGGCAAGGAGGACAAGGGAACAGGAGATCCAAGAGTAGAAAATAATATACAGTCGAATTGGGTTATGGGAAGGAGGAAAACAAAGCCAGAATGGGAGTAATTGCTTGGGAAAATACTTAGGAGTGCAGGGACTGGAGTTCATGGTGAAGACAAAGAACAGGTCATAGGGCATAGGACATACGGAAATGAACTTATGATTAAATCAGGAATTTCAGAGTCCTTGATCATGGATGTGGAACACTTGAGAGTAATGGTGCAATCAAGAGTATGGTAATCCTTTTTCATAGCTGAAGTGGAGAAGAGTAGATTATGGGAAGTTAATAGAGTGACAAACTGGGAGGTAAGGGTATTTGAAGGAACAACTTTGAAGTCCACTTTTATAAAGACAGGAGTTTGGGGGGTCTAGAGGAAGACTGTTAATCAAATATCACAAAAGGAAGGAGAGTGACTAGTGGCTGGTGGAAAACAGCTTTCTGAGTGATGGTGGCAGAGGGAGAGTCTAGAAGTGAGTTGCAATGGGGAGCAAGGAATATTTGGACTCCCCCTTGGGGACTAGTGTATCAAGAGGTTTGAGAGAAGCCACAGCTTTATGGAAATGACAGCCAGGGAAGCAATGTTATCCTGAGGAATCCAGATCTCCATGAAAGCCAAAAAATGAAGGCGTGAAAGAGGTCTAAAAATGAAGTGGAAGTTTGTTGATTATGGAGTGTGAATTCCAGAATTCACAGTAGAAGGGGTTAGTAGAGATAGAGCATCATTTCTGGGGGGTGGGAGTAGGATTGAGATGCATGGGGAATTGAGAATGGGCAATGGAGGTCAGGAGAAGGCTAGCTAGGGATTCAGTATCACTGAAATTGGGAGAGTAAGAGTGAATGTGAGTTTCTTAACAAGTGGAGAAGAATCTGAGCAAAGAAATAGCAACTGTACCTTAGCAGGTAGGGGGCAATTCATTGGTCATGCTTTTCTCCTCTTCTGGAGAATGGAGGAGTGACCAAGCAGTCTTTTTGTCTCTTTTTCTCTCCCTGATAGGAATTTGTAAGTCCATACGGCCTCATGTCAAGGTCATGCCCAATCTGTTGCCATTTTCTCTTTAGAAATTATTGCATCTCATATTTTTTTAGAATGACTCATAGAGATTCGAATTTCATTAAATAGCTGTTCTTTTTAAATGTCTTTGTAAAATTGTACTCAGCTAGAAATTTCCCTTGATAGCGCTTGATAATTAATCATCCCTCTTTAGCAAAATTGTGTATTTATTTCATGGGATTTAGTCTGTCAAGCTACTGCCAACAGAGATACCTAAGAGAAAAGTGTACTGACCCTTAGCAGATTTGGGGTGCTGAAGCCTTGTTAATAGTTTCTGGTGGAAGGATGTGGGTAGTCAGATAATTGATGGAGAAAATGGAGCAGTCTTGTTAACATCCGACTACACTATTTCTGTCTATGGCACCACCAGTCACCTTGTCTCTTGTGTTGGAAACCTTGGTGACTGTTCCCTTTCCTTGTCTCTTGTATCTGACCAGTTATGATGTCCTGTCAATTCTACCTCTCTAATCTGTCTTGCAACTGTCTCCTCCTTACTATTTCCACTGTCACCACTCTAGTGCAGGCCCTCATTACCACCCACCTGAACTACTGCAATAACTTTCTAACAGGGCTTCTCAACTCTATTCTTCCTACCCTTGCACAGCCCCCCTTCCCCCACCACACTGAACTATCCTTTATAATTCGATGGCAGATTAATTTTCCGTATGTTTAGATCTGGTCTTGCACAGCAATCTGCTCAAAATGCTTTGATGGTTCCCAACTGCTTACTGAATAAATTTAAATTTTCTTTGGCTGGCATTCAAGGCCTTCTACAGTTTGGCACGGGAATATCTTCCTAGCCTCCTCTCTTATTGCTCCCCATCACCTGTCATATAATCATAGAGTTGGAAGGGGCTTCCTAGGCTATCTATTCCAACCTGCACCTGATCTAGAATCCTCACTACGCCATACCCAACAAATGATAACCAAATCTCAAACTGAAGGTCTCCAAAGATGGTAAATCCACCATTTACCCTCTGAGCTTCTGGGGCAGCCCATCCCACTTGTGATATTTCCTTTTATCAAGCCTACGTTGATTGGCCTCTCTCCAATTTCTCCTCATTTGTCATAGTTCTGCCTCCTGGGGCTGAGTAGAACAAGTTGATTCCCTCTTTCACACAACAGCTCTTGAGATGACTATCATTTCCACCCTTAGTTTTCTCATCTCCAGGCTAAAAATTCCTAGCCCCTTCAACCTCTCTTCATATGGCACCATCTGTAGCCCTTTCATTATGCATATCACCTTCCTCTGCTCACTGTCATTGATCAGTGTTCTTGAAATGTAGTACCTACACTGCAGATAAGCTGAACTAACTGCTGCTCTCTATATACCCTGCCATTTTCAGGCTCTTTCTGTGTTGTGCTTCATTGCTGAATTCCTCTCTCTCCTTTAGAATGCAGCTTAAATGGCACCTCCTCCATGAACCTTCCCCATCCAAACTGGGCAGTCTCCTTGTCCCTCCACTTTATTAATTCATTATTTGGTGTAATAGGAACATCTATCTATATATGTCACATCATTATCTAAGATTGTAAACTAGTAAGGCACTGACCATGTCTTGGCTAAGCTTGAATACCCTTTCTCCCACAGCCCACCATGCTGCTGTAACTCATGGGCTTGACACAAGATGCACTCTTTCCAGTACTGTGGAGATCCAAACTCCAACCTGCACAAATTTGCTAAGGCCATGATAGGCAGTACTCCGTGCTACTCTCTTCCCCAGCTTCAAAAAGTCCGTGCTCTGGACACAGTAGACAATTTATAAATTTGTCACATTTGTGAAATAGACATAGATCTTAGAGATCACCCAGCCCAATTCCCATATTTTACAGGGAAGAAAACTAAGACCAAAAGAGGTATGTATCTTGCCTTACTCAAAGTATCTGCAAATTAGATGAAAGGTTTTATGCTTAATGAAAGGGAGAGCCAGGAAGTATAGTGAATGGGAATTATCCCTGGAGTCAGGGAGACCTGGGTTTAAGTTCTATCTTTGATACTAATGGCTTCATTGCATTCCAAACAACTCTCTAAAACTATGTCGCAGAAGAGAAATGGATCTGTATTGCTAGAGAAAGTTCCTCATCAGAAGCTTTCTTCCCTGATGAAATCACAGGAATGAGAGAGAGAGAGAGAGAGAGAGAGAGAGAGAGAGAGAGAGAGAGAG
>NW_020945632.1:0-1461 GCF_900497805.2 Vombatus ursinus
TAAGTCAAACTTATGAATGTACTAATTACTTAGATGTCAAACCAAAAAAAAAAATGGCTCTCTGTATCTAACAATGACCTTTATAGGTCATTTTGCATTATCTACTTTGAGACTGACTTTCTTGATGAAAACAAAGAATAAATTAC
The DNA here is from genome assembly GCF_900497805.2 of Vombatus ursinus. Lineage (NCBI taxonomy): Eukaryota > Metazoa > Chordata > Mammalia > Diprotodontia > Vombatidae > Vombatus > Vombatus ursinus. The sequence goes on from NW_020945632.1 coordinate 147, forward strand.
TTGCTTAGGTAACTTGCCTAAAGTCAGAGTATCAGGGACAGAACCAAGATAGAGGAGTGGTAGAAGTAGTATCGTGAGCTCCCTTCCACATATTCCTCCAAACAGATCTAAAAAAATACCAGACCAAATCTTGATGGGGAAATCCAAAAGGGTCTCAGTAAGTTTTTTATCTCATCCAGCTATGTATAAAGAGTCAGAGAGAGAAGTCTGTGGATGCTGGGGATATGATGAACCATAAGCTTACCATGCAGAGCACTGCAGCACCCTGGGAGAGGCTATACACTAGGGCAATAGGAGGTTCTAGACCCATACTGAGGCACTGCAATGGAGATACATACAAAATGATAGCTTTTGTCACTCACTTCCCTTTGCCAGGTCACAGATCCAGGGCTGCCTGAGAAGGAGACTTGCACAGGACAGTAGCATTCTGGAGTAAGGAGGCCTTGAGTGGTGTAAGGAGAAATGAGGAAGTTAAAAAGTCAACAGAAGCAACAGTGTAGCTCAAACCCCAAGCTCAGAGGAGTGTCTTACTTTTAGCATCTACCCTAGTCTGCAAAGGAATAATCAGGGCAGGAATCACAGACCAAAGGGAATCCTATAGTTCTGCCTCTCTGAACCAACAGAATTTTCCAACTGACTTATAAGGGTGGAGTCCAGAGCTAATCTAATCTTATCCAAACCCAGGTCAAGGATTTGCAGAGCTCAGGCTATAGAGATAATAATTGTACTTTGTCCTAGAGAGACCACTTTGGAAACACTTGAAAATGTAGGTAGGTTCCCAGTCTGTCCCTGAGATTCTAATATACAATACTCAATACCCCAAAGAAAGAAGTAAGAAGACAAGCCTAGGACTTCCTTCCAGAAGTGTGGCTGAGCCTAGCCTTAGTATCAAGTCTGAGGTAAGGAAGTAGGTAGGGAAAATGACAAAAAAAAAAAAAAACAAACATAAAAATCTATTATGGTGACAGGGATGCTCAAGACAAAATACAGAATAACAGAATAATTCCAAAATAACTACAAGCAATGACTCAGAGAACAATACAACTTGGGCACTGACTCAACTAGAATTCCAGGAAAAAGATGAAGAAAGAGTAAAAACAAAAAGGTAAAAATGTTTTCATAAATGAATGAGAGAGCTTGGGAATAAAAATGGAAAAGTAATTTTTTTTAATATTTGAGATAGAACTCACTGAATATAGCTTTTTTTCAGTGAAGCAAATAAGTACAGCCGCAAATCTCATGCCAAACTGGAAGTTTCTGTGTCTTTGTAAGTCAAACTTATGAATGTACTAATTACTTAGATGTCAAACCAAAA
>NW_020945633.1:0-6166 GCF_900497805.2 Vombatus ursinus
TAAGACTTTTGGGGCACCCTGTATACTACTGACCCACCAAGTTTTTTCCTTTGTGTTGATGGATTTGCATGGATCCAACCATACTGTAGCTCAGGCTATTTTGCAACCAGTATTAAGGTTGGTCTGGGTCTTGGTACTACCTGAGCATTTCCAAGATAGTTAGCAGGGAGTAGGACACAGTTTGTGACCAGAAAATAAAATAGAACAAACAAGGGACTCAAATTCTGACCTTGACCTCAGTAATAGGAGTCTTGAGCTTCTAAACTAACCAGTTACTTAACAACACATCTTCTGCCATTCAGCCAGGAGGCAAGAACAGGGTCACAACAGTCCCCTGTAGCTGGAGGTGGGAGAGGGCAAGAATACATGAAATCTCTTTCAAATGTGATATCTTCAAAGCACTTAGCACAGTGCCTGGCACATGGTAGGAGCTTAATAAATTCTTATTCCATCTTTTTCATCCCTGAAGTACAAAGGTACTTCTAGCTGTCTCTGGAGAGAAACTGAACTGAAAACAGTTCTGAACTTTGCTAAAAGAATAATGAAAGGGGCAGGAAACTATAGCAGGGCGGGGGGTGGGGTGGAGGGGGAGGAGGTAGGTTAGACCTGGCTCTACTACTTACTAACTATGTGACTTTAGGCAAGTATTCCCTTCTCTAGGCCTCAGTTTCTTCATCTGTAAAATGAGCGAGTTGAACTAGAGGAGCTCTGAGGTCCTTTACAGCTACAGATTCAGGCTCTCATGATCTCAGGGGAATGAGATAGGTGTAGGGAGCCAAAAATGGAAGACAGGAAGCCAGGCATCTTACCTTTGGTGTCTCATAAAAAAAAGAGATATCCTATTCTGGTTCAGGAGAAAAGCCATGGGGATTAGGAGGGTATAACTCTGGGAGGCTACGAGGGCAAGGAAGCAGGACTTACCCGAAGGAAGGAATCCAGTGCCCCATTCTCCATAAATTCGGTTAGGATCATGACGGGCACACTATTGGTGACTACGCCCTCTAGTCGGATGATATTGGGATGTTCAAACTGGCCCATGATGGAGGCCTCACTCAAGAACTCCCTTCTCTGCCTCTCTGTATAGCCACCTTTCAGGGTCTTGATGGCTACGTAGCTTTCCTTCTTTCCTGGGGTTTTCAGTCGTCCCCGACACACCTCTCCAAATTCTCCTGAAGAAAAGGAAGCCAGGTGTCTCACTTTTCTTACCACTGAGGGCCTCGCCTTCCTACACATAACCGTTCACTTTCTCTAGCTCCAGTTCTCGACTTCAATCTCAGAGGCCCAAGCGTCCAGCCTTAAAGCCCCACAACATGGCCATCTCTCCCCTACATTTCCACTCCACGAACAAGTACCCAAGGACCCTGCACCCCAAACTTTTGTCTCTCTTACCTGCTCCAATCACTTCCTCAATCTTGACATAGGATACATCGATCTCCTTTGCAAATTCTCTCACAGCCTCATTGGGGTCTTCATAAGTAAAGGGGTCAATATAGACTTTTGTGCCTGGGAAGCAGGGTGGGGAGCCATCAGTAAGGGACACGATACATTTACTCAACTGTTTCCCTCAAGTACTCTGGTAACAGTGTAACAGAATTATAGGCTTTAGAGCTAGAAGAAACAAGCTAGTTCAACCCCTATTGAAACTGAGGCCCAGAAAATATAACTGTTTGAATCCAACTCTGAATCTTTTCCACTAGTACATAATGCCTCCAGGACTCCAGATATCTTCTCTACAATCTTACTACCCCTCTCCTCCCAAAATCCCAGTATCCTTCCCAAGCCAGGGCCCAGAACTCAGGTATCTAGTTATACCATGCACACACCATGCCCGATGAGATATTGTCCATGCTTGTCCGAATATTCAGCATCTCTCCCACTGCTCTGTTTCCTGCAGTCAATGGGGAAAGAAAAGGGATCAATACTCAGGCTTATCTCAGTTTCCCATGGATAGAGAAAGGGGGAACTCCATATAAAATCCATGTTCTCTTTCCCACTCACTAGAAATGCCATCTGACTTGCCCTGGATCCAGGGGTCAAGTGATTGTTTCAGGGCACAGGGGATGGGAGCTGCTGGTTCTCACCTGAGGCAGAGGACTGCGATGACAACGACCACTAGAATCAGAATAACCCCGACAGCTGCTGTGCCCGAGATCAGTGCCAGCTGGTCCCTCCAGTTCTCATTCTCTATTTTCAGAGGGAACAAGTTTGGAGAGTCAGAATGGGCAGCACCCTTGGGAGAGTGGTATGAAGGAATATTTGGTTTATTGACCTTTCTCTTCCTCCTTTCCCCTCCCCAGCACTGAACAAGAGAAGGATGGTGGTTATGGGTTTGGCCATCAGTGCTCCTCCCCTCCAGCATTCTTCACACAGTATAACTGTATGACGGAAACAGAGACTGAGAAGGACAGAAATAGAGCAAGAAAGCTGAGATGGAAAATGAAGATGGAGATAGATTCAAAGGAAAGGTGGGTGTCAGAGAGAAGTGATCAGGGAGAAACCCACCATAGAGAAAATAATCAAGAGCCCAGAACACCCTCTTCCTACCCTGTTCCTGACCCCACTGTAAATCTCTCACCATCCAGTTTGGTTTGGCTGTCATGCTCACGGCCAAAGGGCCCATAGCCAGCCTCAGAGCGCGCCCGAACTTGAACAAGGTAACTGGTCCCCCTCTTCAACCCTTGTAGCTCTGCTTGGTTTTCTGATGTTTTTAGGAAGCGTACCCCACTTGGTCCATTCCCCATCCATCCAGTGGGGCTGTGCTGGATTATGAGGTCAAGTACCATGAGAAGGTGAGAATTACTCAGATACTGAAGTCCTTGAGGTGGGGCAGAGGACCCCAGGGTTGAATTCCTGTGTTTTAAAGACAGAGTCAGTCATTACTGGCTGAGTATCCTTTGTGTAGTAAGGAAAGGGTGTAGGACGTAGAAAGCATGAACTCCCCACCCTTCTTGAGACAAATAAGATACAAATTGTCAAAACAAGTTGTTCAATTCAGGATAAACAGTAAAAAATGCTTTAGGGGATGCCATCAATGGAGGGAGAGAAAGAGTGGCTGTGTGTTAGGACTTCAGGTTCTCTGTTTAACCTCTTGCTTCAGCTTCCAACCCTCTCCCTGCTAACTCTTCTCCCCTCCATTGATGGCATCCCCTAAAGCATTTTTTACTGTTTATCCTGAATTGAACAACTTGTTTTGACAATTTGTATCTTATTTGTCTCAAGAAGGGTGGGGAGTTCATGCTTTCTACGTCCTACACCCTTTCCTTACTACACAAAGGATACTCAGCCAGTAATGACTGACTCTGTCTTTAAAACACAGGAATTCAACCCTGGGGTCCTCTGCCCCACCTCAAGGACTTCAGTATCTGAGTAATTCTCACCTTCTCATGGTACTTGACCTCATAATCCAGCACAGCCCCACTGGATGGATGGGGAATGGACCAAGTGGGGTACGCTTCCTAAAAACATCAGAAAACCAAGCAGAGCTACAAGGGTTGAAGAGGGGGACCAGTTACCTTGTTCAAGTTCGGGCGCGCTCTGAGGCTGGCTATGGGCCCTTTGGCCGTGAGCATGACAGCCAAACCAAACTGGATGGTGAGAGATTTACAGTGGGGTCAGGAACAGGGTAGGAAGAGGGTGTTCTGGGCTCTTGATTATTTTCTCTATGGTGGGTTTCTCCCTGATCACTTCTCTCTGACACCCACCTTTCCTTTGAATCTATCTCCATCTTCATTTTCCATCTCAGCTTTCTTGCTCTATTTCTGTCCTTCTCAGTCTCTGTTTCCGTCATACAGTTATACTGTGTGAAGAATGCTGGAGGGGAGGAGCACTGATGGCCAAACCCATAACCACCATCCTTCTCTTGTTCAGTGCTGGGGAGGGGAAAGGAGGAAGAGAAAGGTCAATAAACCAAATATTCCTTCATACCACTCTCCCAAGGGTGCTGCCCATTCTGACTCTCCAAACTTGTTCCCTCTGAAAATAGAGAATGAGAACTGGAGGGACCAGCTGGCACTGATCTCGGGCACAGCAGCTGTCGGGGTTATTCTGATTCTAGTGGTCGTTGTCATCGCAGTCCTCTGCCTCAGGTGAGAACCAGCAGCTCCCATCCCCTGTGCCCTGAAACAATCACTTGACCCCTGGATCCAGGGCAAGTCAGATGGCATTTCTAGTGAGTGGGAAAGAGAACATGGATTTTATATGGAGTTCCCCCTTTCTCTATCCATGGGAAACTGAGATAAGCCTGAGTATTGATCCCTTTTCTTTCCCCATTGACTGCAGGAAACAGAGCAGTGGGAGAGATGCTGAATATTCGGACAAGCATGGACAATATCTCATCGGGCATGGTGTGTGCATGGTATAACTAGATACCTGAGTTCTGGGCCCTGGCTTGGGAAGGATACTGGGATTTTGGGAGGAGAGGGGTAGTAAGATTGTAGAGAAGATATCTGGAGTCCTGGAGGCATTATGTACTAGTGGAAAAGATTCAGAGTTGGATTCAAACAGTTATATTTTCTGGGCCTCAGTTTCAATAGGGGTTGAACTAGCTTGTTTCTTCTAGCTCTAAAGCCTATAATTCTGTTACACTGTTACCAGAGTACTTGAGGGAAACAGTTGAGTAAATGTATCGTGTCCCTTACTGATGGCTCCCCACCCTGCTTCCCAGGCACAAAAGTCTATATTGACCCCTTTACTTATGAAGACCCCAATGAGGCTGTGAGAGAATTTGCAAAGGAGATCGATGTATCCTATGTCAAGATTGAGGAAGTGATTGGAGCAGGTAAGAGAGACAAAAGTTTGGGGTGCAGGGTCCTTGGGTACTTGTTCGTGGAGTGGAAATGTAGGGGAGAGATGGCCATGTTGTGGGGCTTTAAGGCTGGACGCTTGGGCCTCTGAGATTGAAGTCGAGAACTGGAGCTAGAGAAAGTGAACGGTTATGTGTAGGAAGGCGAGGCCCTCAGTGGTAAGAAAAGTGAGACACCTGGCTTCCTTTTCTTCAGGAGAATTTGGAGAGGTGTGTCGGGGACGACTGAAAACCCCAGGAAAGAAGGAAAGCTACGTAGCCATCAAGACCCTGAAAGGTGGCTATACAGAGAGGCAGAGAAGGGAGTTCTTGAGTGAGGCCTCCATCATGGGCCAGTTTGAACATCCCAATATCATCCGACTAGAGGGCGTAGTCACCAATAGTGTGCCCGTCATGATCCTAACCGAATTTATGGAGAATGGGGCACTGGATTCCTTCCTTCGGGTAAGTCCTGCTTCCTTGCCCTCGTAGCCTCCCAGAGTTATACCCTCCTAATCCCCATGGCTTTTCTCCTGAACCAGAATAGGATATCTCTTTTTTTTATGAGACACCAAAGGTAAGATGCCTGGCTTCCTGTCTTCCATTTTTGGCTCCCTACACCTATCTCATTCCCCTGAGATCATGAGAGCCTGAATCTGTAGCTGTAAAGGACCTCAGAGCTCCTCTAGTTCAACTCGCTCATTTTACAGATGAAGAAACTGAGGCCTAGAGAAGGGAATACTTGCCTAAAGTCACATAGTTAGTAAGTAGTAGAGCCAGGTCTAACCTACCTCCTCCCCCTCCACCCCACCCCCCGCCCTGCTATAGTTTCCTGCCCCTTTCATTATTCTTTTAGCAAAGTTCAGAACTGTTTTCAGTTCAGTTTCTCTCCAGAGACAGCTAGAAGTACCTTTGTACTTCAGGGATGAAAAAGATGGAATAAGAATTTATTAAGCTCCTACCATGTGCCAGGCACTGTGCTAAGTGCTTTGAAGATATCACATTTGAAAGAGATTTCATGTATTCTTGCCCTCTCCCACCTCCAGCTACAGGGGACTGTTGTGACCCTGTTCTTGCCTCCTGGCTGAATGGCAGAAGATGTGTTGTTAAGTAACTGGTTAGTTTAGAAGCTCAAGACTCCTATTACTGAGGTCAAGGTCAGAATTTGAGTCCCTTGTTTGTTCTATTTTATTTTCTGGTCACAAACTGTGTCCTACTCCCTGCTAACTATCTTGGAAATGCTCAGGTAGTACCAAGACCCAGACCAACCTTAATACTGGTTGCAAAATAGCCTGAGCTACAGTATGGTTGGATCCATGCAAATCCATCAACACAAAGGAAAAAACTTGGTGGGTCAGTAGTATACAGGGTGCCCCAAAAGTCTTA
>NW_020945634.1:0-4096 GCF_900497805.2 Vombatus ursinus
CTCACCAATCTGTCCATTCTAGAAGTCTGTTACACCTCCTGTGTGATTCCACAGATGCTGGGGCATTTCTTGGCAGAAAGAAAGTTTATCTCTTTTTCCCATTGTGCCACACAGTTCTATACATTCCTGTTTTTTGGCATTGCAGAGTGCTATATCCTCTCAGTGATGGCCTATGATCGCTATGTAGCCATCCGGGATCCCTTAAGGTACTCAGTCATAATGAACTGGGGGGTCTGTGGAGGGTTGGCTGCTGGTTGCTGGGTGGGTGGCTTTATAGCATCCACAGTGGACACAGTGGCCACATTTCAGCTTTCATTCTGCCGGGACAATGTTATCAATCATTTCTTGTGTGAAATGCCTGCCCTGCTGCACCTCTCCTGTACAGATACATCCCATGTAGAAATGGTCATGAATGTCCTTTGTATCTTTACCCTGTTGTGTCCTGTCACATTCATCATCTTCTCATATGCCCATATTATTAATGTTGTCCTACACAATCGATCTGCCCGAGGGCGCAGAAAAGCCTTTTCCACTTGTTCTTCCCACCTCATGGTTGTAATGGTATTATATGGTACTGTAATCTCACTCTATATCAGACCTCGATCACTCTCTTCCCCAAAGTATGATAAAATAATTTCTGTATTTTATGTGGCCTTTACACCTATTTTTAATCCTCTTATCTATAGTCTGAGAAATAAGGAGGTAAAAACGGCCCTAAGAAAACTCTTGGGGAAAATCACAGACACATAAGACCATATGATACGTCTTTTAACTATTTCCCTTCAATGGCCCATCCTAGGAGCCTTTGACTTAGATCCCTTCTTCTCACATGGGATGTCTGGTAAGTGGGAAAAATTACCACCACTATGGACGCCTTTCCTTACTGCCTTTTCCCATTTCCCCCTTCTCCATGCCTGGGTCACCCAGAAGCCATTCAGAATGGCTAGAAGCACCTCTAATACCAGGATTCCATTATATAAATCAAAGGAATAATAATTCCATGAAAGGAAATAGTAATGATGAAAAAAGGTGCTAAAATTTCTGGGATGCAGGTAAAGAAGTCCTAAAGAAAAATTTCTATCCCTACAATCATACTTCAACAACACAGGAAAAGGGTAAGATTATTGGAATGAATATACATTTTAAACAATTTGAAAGCCAACAAATAAACAATCCTAACATAAGCATAAAAGATGAGATATTAGAATCAGAGGAGAAATAAACTAGAAAAAATCCTATAGAAATGATAAATTAAACTAAAAGTCAGTTTGAAAAAGACTAATAAAACTGATAAGCATTTAACCAATTTGATAAAAAAAAAGCAGGCACTAACTCAAATAAAAATGGGTAAGACAAAAGGACAAAAACAGCAAAAAGAAAAAGAATAATCAGAAACTACTACACAGTTACAATGTAACAAAACTGAGAACACAAAAGAAATTGAGGATTATCTTCAAAAATATGAACTACCCAAACTTATAGAAGAAAAAGTAAAGATCTTAAATAACCAAATCTCAGAAAAGGAAATAGATCTCACTGTAAAGGATCTACTAAAGGGGGAAAAATTCCTTGTGCTGGTGCGCTCACAGAAGAATTCTATTGAACTTTTAAAGAACAATTAGTACCCATACTTCACAAATTATTCTCAAAAATTAAGAAAAAAGCATCCTACTAGATCCCTTTCTAAAGAGTCCTTAATACTTAAACCAGGGAACTATAAAGCACAGAAGAGAATTATAAAAGAATATCTTTAAGTAAAATCAATTAAAAATTTTAAAGAAAATATTTTCAAAGAGACTACAGAGATTCATCCAAAAAATCATTCATCTTGATCAAATTGAATTTTTGTAAGGAATGCAAGAATAATCCAACATTAGAAAAATAATCACAATAATTAATTATATTAAAAATGAAATGACACCAAACCACATAACCATCTCAATAGATAGGGGAAAGTATTTAACGCAATAAATACAACAACATGTAAGCTAAAAATCCTCAAAAGTATAGACACAGAGGGACCTTTCTACTATCAGTAAAGAATTTATCTAAGATGAAAAGCAACCATCTTTTGCAATGGGTATAACTAGAGCCTTTCCCAATAAATAAGCAAGAGAAGCAAGTATGTCTACTTTCCCCATTATTATTTGTTATAGTTCTGGAAATTCTAGCTGTATCATTAAGAAAGAAGAAAGACATTAATTACATAAAGATAGATAAAAGGGAGATAAATTACTCCTACTTGTTGATGATATGAAGTTTATTTAGAAAATCCTAGAGAATCAGCAAAGCTTTAACATTTAAATAATAGCTTTAACAAAGTTTCAGGCTACCAAAAAACTCCTCAAAAATAAAGAGGATTTATGTTTAAAAACAATAAAATAAAAGGAGTAATAATAAAAAGGGAAATCCCATTCCAAATGATTACAAAGTGCATAAAATATCTCGGGAATCAATCTACAAAAGCACAGAAGAGACTTATGCAGATTCAATTGCAAAGTGTTCCTTAAGGAAATAAAGAACAACTTAATTAGCTGGACAATTATTCAGTGCTCATGGGTAGGCTACACCAGTGTAATGAAAATGAAAATGCAACCACAGTTAATTTACACTTCTAATGCTATGCCAATGAAATTTGATAATAAATTATCAAAGACATACATTACAGAAATTGATAAAAATAAATAAAATTTCTTTGTAAAAAAGATTTAGAACATCAAGGGAAATTATGAAAAGAGGTGGAGATGAGGAGGAAATAACATAGAACTCAAATTATGTTATAAAGTAGCAATCACTAAAACCATCTAGTACTGTTTAAGAAACAAGAGACTTAGATCTACGTAGCTGACTAGACAAGGGGGAATCAGAAACAATGAAACTAAATAACACAGTTTTTGATAAAGTGGGAAAAAAAGTCACTTAGGAAAGAGCTTCCTAAGTGATACAAACTGCTGGGAAAACTGGAAAGCAGCATGGCAGAAATTGCAGTGCTTTCTTTTTTTTAATTATTTCCTATTTATCTTGTGTATAGCTTGCTTTGCTTATATTTGCTTGCATACTATCTTCCCTATTAAATTTTACACTCCTTGAGGAACTGTCTTTGTTTCTTTTGTATCTGAAATACTTAGCACAGTACTTGGCAAATAGTAGGCACTTAATAAATGTATATTGAATGAATGAAAATCACTAAACTGTGCTTACCCTTTGATCCATCAATACCATAGCTAGTAATAGATCACAAAGATTTGACGAGAGGAAAAAAAGACTCATACTGCACATACAGAGATATTTATAGCATCACTTTAATTTGCAGCAAGAAATGAAAAGAAAATGGATACCCTTCATTTGGGGAAAGGTTAAACAAATTATGATGTAAGAATATGATGGATTATTATTGTGATGTAAGAAATGATGAAAGGGATTGATTCAGAGAAACCTGGGAAGATCTGTGTGAACTGAGGTGGAGTGACATGAGCAGGACCAGGAGAAAAATTGATACAATAACTGTGGGTAGTATTATAAAAGAAAGCTACTTTGAAAGACATAAGAGCTGTGATCAATTCAATGATGACTCATGACTCCTAAAGACTGAGAATGAAGCATGTATCTTGACAGAATAGGGATGGACTACAGGTGCAGAATAAGACATACATTTTCAGAAATAGCCAACATGTGAATGTGTTTTTTTGGTTATGTTTATTTGCTGTAAAGAAATGTCTTTGTTCTTATTGTTGTTGTAGGGAATACTTGTAAGAAGGGTTCATGGGGGTAGTGATAGTGACACAAAAGAAGAGAGGCAAGAAGAGAACAACCAATTATTAAGTACCTACTACGTACCAGATGCTGTGCTAAGTGCTTTACAAATAGTATCTCATTTGATCCTTGCAGCCCTGTGAAGCAGTTGCTATTATTATGTCCGTTTTACAGTTCAGGAAAGTGAGGTAGACAAAAGTCAAGTGACTTGCCTATGGTCACATTGCCAGGAAATATGTGGGACCAGATGTAAATTCAATTCTTGTTGACTCCAGGAGCAACACTCTCAATGCAACATTTGATATACAGAAGAGAAGGAAGGTCACTAAGGCACTCTGAGAAG
>NW_020945635.1:0-1363 GCF_900497805.2 Vombatus ursinus
GGACATTTACCAGCTATGTGATTTTTGGTAAATTACTTGACCTCTGTTTGCCTTAATCTACTGGAGAAGGAAATGGACAGTGTGGTCCATGGGGTCACAAAGATTCAGACATCTTCAGCAACAGCAGGTATCTTTCTTGATCCTTTTTTTTGGGGGGGGGGGTGTAAGGCAATCAGGGTTAAGTGACTTGCCTAGGATCACACAGCCAGTAAGTATGGACTGTCTGAAGCCAGATTTGAACTTAGGTCCTCCTGACTCCAAGGTCAGAACTCTATCCATTGCACCACTACGAGGATGAATTAAAGGAGGAAAAGAAGGAGGAATTGATGCAAGAGGAGGTGGAGAAAGAAGACAAAAGAGAAGACTTTCTGACCATCAGCTTGACCCGGCTTCATCATTGAACACCCTCAGACTGAGAGTTAGAGAAGGGAACTTACTCCTTAAAAGAAAAAAAGACTATTTTCCTCAAGAGTCAGCCGAGTCAATTAACGGGGATTTCTGGTGCGCCATGCTTTCAGAATGTTTTTGATTGTCGGTTGTACACTAGACGCAGAGAGACAGGAAAGGAAAACAACCCAAAGATAAACTCACCGCTGGTGGGGGGGGGGGGGGGGGGAAGATGGGAAGAGGGGCGGGGCGACATTTTATCCTGAGGGCTCTAGGACCCGTCGGGCTTTGGTCAAAACTGGCCTTGGGGTACCAAGATGATGAGACGCTGAAGAGTGTCTTAGCTTTTCGTAATGTTAGAAGATTTCAGCTGCCAACCACAAACTCCATCCTGCAAACCCAGGAGGCTGCAGAAGTTTACTCTATCACAGTTGGCAACTCCCAGGCAGACGAGATCCCCAGGTCCCCGGGGCCCAGAGACAAAAAGCAACCTCCAGACCCAGAGAGCCCCATTCTATACAACGTTTTAACCCAAAGTCGCCCTGCTCACTGAAATCATGAGATATCCAGCTTAAAATGGTCCCCAGAAATCACCAAGTTCAGTCTCTTTACTTTTCGGATGAAAAAAATGTAAACCTCGCGTGGTCTGCTGGGTTTCTGAACACTCCGCAGCTCGTCATTCCCAGGAAAAATTCGTCCGTCCATTCGCTCGCTGGTTCGGTCCCTCAGACGGGCGAACAGGCACCAAGGGCAGCGGTAACAGAGTAGCCCACAGTTACTCAGAACTGACTCGGTGACGTCAGAGAAATCCAAAGACGCCTTGGAGCCATAACCAGAGGTGGGAGAGGGGGGTTTTCCAGGTTACTCTCCTTCCTTGCCTGTTCTGCCTATTTTCGCTAAGAATCTGGGTCCTAAAGGCGGCATAGCCTGAATCCCAAGCGAGAGCCTGGGATTTGTCCCTGATTGGGGTGTGTGG
>NW_020945636.1:0-1364 GCF_900497805.2 Vombatus ursinus
GGACATTTACCAGCTATGTGATTTTTGGTAAATTACTTGACCTCTGTTTGCCTTAATCTACTGGAGAAGGAAATGGACAGTGTGGTCCATGGGGTCACAAAGATTCAGACATCTTCAGCAACAGCAGGTATCTTTCTTGATCCTTTTTTTTGGGGGGGGGGGTGTAAGGCAATCAGGGTTAAGTGACTTGCCTAGGATCACACAGCCAGTAAGTATGGACTGTCTGAAGCCAGATTTGAACTTAGGTCCTCCTGACTCCAAGGTCAGAACTCTATCCATTGCACCACTACGAGGATGAATTAAAGGAGGAAAAGAAGGAGGAATTGATGCAAGAGGAGGTGGAGAAAGAAGACAAAAGAGAAGACTTTCTGACCATCAGCTTGACCCGGCTTCATCATTGAACACCCTCAGACTGAGAGTTAGAGAAGGGAACTTACTCCTTAAAAGAAAAAAAGACTATTTTCCTCAAGAGTCAGCCGAGTCAATTAACGGGGATTTCTGGTGCGCCATGCTTTCAGAATGTTTTTGATTGTCGGTTGTACACTAGACGCAGAGAGACAGGAAAGGAAAACAACCCAAAGATAAACTCACCGCTGGTGGGGGGGGGGGGGGGGGGAAGATGGGAAGAGGGGCGGGGCGACATTTTATCCTGAGGGCTCTAGGACCCGTCGGGCTTTGGTCAAAACTGGCCTTGGGGTACCAAGATGATGAGACGCTGAAGAGTGTCTTAGCTTTTCGTAATGTTAGAAGATTTCAGCTGCCAACCACAAACTCCATCCTGCAAACCCAGGAGGCTGCAGAAGTTTACTCTAGCACAGTTGGCAACTCCCAGGCAGACGAGATCCCCAGGTCCCCGGGGCCCAGAGACAAAAAGACAACCTCCAGACCCAGAGAGCCCCATTCTATACAACGTTTTAACCCAAAGTCGCCCTGCTCACTGAAATCATGAGATATCCAGCTTAAAATGGTCCCCAGAAATCACCAAGTTCAGTCTCATTACTTTTTGGATGAAAAAAATGTAAACCTCGTGTGGTCTGCTGGGTTTCTGAACACTCCGCAGCTCGTCATTACCAGGAAAAATTCGTCCGTCCATTCGCTCGCTGGTTCGGTCCCTCAGACGCGCGAACAGGCACCAAGGGCAGCGGTAACAGAGTAGCCCACAGTTACTCAGAACTGACTCGGTGACGTCAGAGAAATCCAAAGACGCTTTGGAGCCATAACCAGAGGTGGGAGAGGGGGGTTTTCCAGGTTACTCTCCTTCCTTGCCTGTTCTGCCTATTTTCGCTAAGAATCTGGGTCCTAAAGGCGGCATAGCCCGAATCCCAAGCGAGAGCCTGGGATTTGTCCCTGATTGGGGTGTGTGG
>NW_020945637.1:0-38601 GCF_900497805.2 Vombatus ursinus
CACATTAGTTGCCCCTATGCCAGGCTGCCTCTCTATTCTAAAGCACCACACCCCAACAGCACAAAATTCTTCCTCTCATGTGATATAGGTGGGGAAAAAAAGCAGTAACTTTCTTATACCGTGACTGAGAGACCAGCCTTGGACAACAGATCTGGTCCTCAATCCTAAATTTGAGGTCATATTAATTAATATTAGAACCAACATTATTAGAAAAAACGTTTTCAAAAGGTAAAGACACAAAATCAATTCATTCAGATAAATTTAAAGAGGCAAAAAATGTAAGCCTCAACTCTAAGAAACAAACTCTAACTCAAGAGACTAAAGCACAATTCTTCCCTCAGCCCTCTGTGACATCTAGATTTTTTATCTTGACCAATAGGCTAAAACAGCAGAATTAATAAAATCTGCCAGCATTTTTGTGTAAAATAAGGCAATTTGTATTCTGACAAAACTGCCCAGCTGGATTACCTGTTAAGATACCTGGTATACTCCTGGCCTTATCTTCTGGGAACAAGAAGGTGCTGACCCATCTTATAATTAGACAGTGAGTACTGACTAAGGCTCTCAACAGAGCCAAAAACTGCTGCTACTGCTTATCCTGATTCTCATCTACCAGCTGTTTGACTTTTAAATTTCAGCTCCCATCTGAGTAATGGGCAGGGATAAGGAAGTCAAGAAAAGAAAGCTATATTAGGTATTGTGGAGTAAAAGAAAATAAAAGTAGAGGCAGAACTGTGAAAGAGGCTGAAAAAAGAAAGACTATTTCTAAACCAAAAATTGAAGCTCAAAGTAGAAGCTCTTATTTTGAAATCAAAACTTCCTTCTGGCATATCCATTGTGACAGCTGGGTAACTAAATATTCCATTTTGCTTCTGAATTTATTAAGATTTGAAAAGGAAAGCAGGGATAGTCAAGACAGAAAGATTTTTCTCTAGAACCTTCTTTTCTACCCCATGATGCCTTAAGAAATTCAATTCATCAATCTGAGACATTTTAAGAATGTAAAAAGCACTATGTTGAATGCTGGAAATACAGGGACAAAAATGAGACTGTCCTCACCCTCAAGGCATTTACAGTCTACTGGGAAACTAGAGTTGGTGTTCTAAGCCTAGTTGTGTACCTTATATTTTCTGAAATAGTAACAACCTTAGGCAATGGGAAGAGGACAGCTGGTAGGAGGTTTATGGTGAAGGAACAACAGATCAAAAAAGGGTAATTAGGGTTAGAATGGAAAGGATCAAAAAAAAATGTTAGTCCTATTTCTGATACCCCTAGTATTTTTTTTCTGGCACTTATATAATTCTTTTTCTATGAAAAGAGAAGCAGATTAGGCTTAGACTCCCCCAGGACTGTTAGGGTATTCTGTATTAGTGTTTTAATAGTAATAGGGAATGGAAGTAATTACAAAGTTCTTGCCACAGTTGAAAGCACAACCCAAACTGAGAGCATCAGATGGAGAGTCAGAAGTCCTTGATTCTAATCCTTGTTCCGAGTTGGCGAAACTTTGCTGTGGACATAGAACAACTAGTCCCAACCTTGTCTTAAATCTTCCTTGGGTAACCTTCTGGCTTCCTCTGGCTTCCTTCCCAATTTCTCTAGCTCCAGAGGAATAAGCAATGACTTTTGCAACAATGATACTTTCCAAAGTTCAACAAGTAGTAGATAGGGAATAGGAGTAAGACAGGATGAATCACAATGGGAAGATGACAAATATCAATTAAAAATGTACGGACCTTTCATTTCTCAACTTTTTGAGGTGTACCATACATAAATCAATCATCCTGGCCACTTTAATACTTTTTTAAGGAACAATCATATGCTGTTATGATCAAGGTAATCTACAATTACCAAAGAAAAGTAAATGATGCTCCTTATGTTAATTAAACTTCTTCACTCTGTGCTCTGATATAATTACAAACCTGACACTGGCACACTCTTACAGGTTTAAAATAATCTTTTAACACCATTAAAGATGATGTGTAACACCACTAGTATAAATGGTTAATACTATTCTAAGTGTTGGTAAGATAAAATTATTAATTTTATGCAAATTAAAAATAAGGCATTTAAGGTAGGGAACCTCAGTAGCAGACAGTCTTTTGGCTGAGAAGATTCACTTTCCAAGATTTGTCTCAAAGGCATAAGCTATAAGGGAGAGAAACACTGGGAAGCATCACTTCAAGAAGCATAAAAGATAAAGAAATATGGTCTTAATAACCACAAAAATTCATTAACAAAGATGTGATGGAAAACTGAAAGCTCTTAGATGCTATTAAGGAAAGTTACTTTAGAAATAAGAAAAATGTACCATAAATGAGAAGTGTTTCCAAACTTAGGGAAAGTTAATAGGTTGAGAGGCCTAGCCCAGCACAAAAAAAAAAAAAAAAGAATAAAATAAAATCTTGATCTCAGAAGGAAAGGTTCAAGTAGAAAGTTTGAGTTAAGGACACATAAGAGAACGGAAGAATAGTAAAAGACCATGTGCTAATGTTTACTCTCACGTATCTCTTGGAATGGGGATGTAGCTTTGATATAAAATAAGGCATCTTCAAAATAATATCACCCTTCATTTTTATTATACTTACACTTTTTAAAAATCTTTTCCATTTTTTCAACTTAGCTTCCATATAATTTTTTGAGGCAGAAAGGGTAGGTACTATCCCCTCTGCTTCTCATTTAAGATAAAAGACTGTGCTTTGGAAAATTTCTACATTTGTTTGGTGACTTTGGCATCAACCACATTCACTGCCAAACCCTTACAGAATCTATGAAGCTCTTATTACAGTGCATCCTCTAGCATCGACACCACTTTAAGTTACAGCCATGACAAACATTCAAGTTCAATCTTTTGAAACTTATTTTAGCGAAGTATCTAAACAATGGATTGACTTACTTAGAATGTTGTAACTTGTCCTCTATAAGTGGAAGAACAGCAGGAATCATTTCTCGAGGAAAGATCTGACTGACGATGGTAAGCGCCATGCATACTTCCACCAAGTTTGTGCTCTGCAAGTCCTATCAAGATTATTAATCAAAGAAAATTACAATTGTTGCACATTTGGACACTCCATGGGTTAAGTTTTTAATGAAGCTTAGTTCAAAAGTACTGTGAATTCTATAATTTTACTGTTTTTCTGTTGACTGGTATCAATTCACGATTCATTCATTTCATGCAAGTTTACTAGTAGTTTATACAGGAAATTCCCATTTAATTTGCCTTAACAAAGTCAAAACATAAATTAGAATACAAACAGTGGAAAGAAAATGAAATTGTACTTCCCTTCCCATACTGATCAACGTAGTGTTTTTTGACTACGCTTGTAGTTGATAATCTTTTTAAGTAAGAGAACCTTTTTTAAGGTCAAAAAATTTGCAGACCCCTCATATAATAAGGGTTGTACAATTAGTATCTGCTGAATGAGAAAATAAATGCTAATGAAAAGCTACTATATATATTCAGTAATTTTTAAATAAATGTTTATGCCATTGATGAAAAAACAAATTTGACACCTCTTGAAACCTGAGTTAACAACTCAGACTGTGAACTTAAATAGAAGTGACCTAGCTAAAAAAAAAAAGTTTTCATTCCAAAGGTCTAAAAAAAAACTTCCTATTAGAAAAAAATAAAAAATCAATAACATATAACTTTCAACAGAAAATCTCTTTATTTTTTTTAGGTTTTATAGTTTGGAGGACCCAAATGAAGAACAAAATGTGCTTTATCAGCATAGGCACTTGAAGGTCCCTTTGTAATAACTCTCTGGCCCCCTCAGGGGTTTAGGAAGGGAGACATTATACTAAGTAATTTACTAGATCAAAGGCAAAAACTATTTTACTACTTTCTTTTCCACTCAATAATTTAATTTGTCAGACTTTGATTCATAGTATTACCTAGATTATAAACTTTTAAAAATCTATTTCTAGCATATAGAATATCTGGAAAAAATGTGGAAGAATTCAGAAAAAAATTAAAATTAATGTTAAATGTTAAGGCAGTGAGATTCCAGAGTTGTACACTAGCGTTGTCATGAATTGTCCTTAACATTTTGATCGTTTAGTTTCCAGACTAAACACAATATTCACTAGAGAATTATGATCTGTTTTGTTCTTTCCAAATTCTAAACCTAAAATGCATGGTAATTTTACATTGCAGGGGTAGTGTTTATCCTTAGGACAATACTACATATATATTTTAAATGACATGTGGGATAGGGATTAAAAAAGGAAGTACTGCAAATTTTTTAAACAGTCTCTATAAACTTCTCCTGCCTATCTCTTGATACATATGTTAATGAAATTTCAAATGGCCAAAAGACAGACAGCAGCTGGAAGTAGGACAGAGATAATCCACAGGTTGGATAAAAAAAGAACTTTCATCAAAAAAAAGTTATATTTTACAATTAGCACTCTATGAAAGAGGAGTTGAAACAGAACTATCTACCTACTCCTGAGGCTTTACTAACCAACTCAAATATACCATTACGCTAGATATAGCCTGGAGGCCCTCAAGTCTACCTTAATAAGAATTGTAAAATATAGCAAAATAGCCCTCAAGTACTCAGAAGCTGGTTAAAGAGCTTCTAGATTTTCTAAGGCCTTCTGTTTTATCTCCTACTCACTGCTCATTAATATATCCATCAAAAGATATACACAAGAAAGATACGGAGAGAAAATTCAAAACAATCAATTATGAATTAGCAGCAATTTGGGGGGAATAAAGGTTTAGAGGGTGGAAAGTGGTAACTATTTGCTAAAATAAAGGGATTTCAATTACCCCATTATTTTCTTTTCTCTATTAAAATAGACAACAGAAAATTTGCTGCCATTTCTATCAGATATTACCATGGCAGAACAGTCTCCAACATCTTTCCTGTTTAAAAAAAAATATAGACTAGCTCTTCCAGTCTCTAGAACACGGAAGTACTTATTAATTCTGTACTAGGGATGGTGATAGTGGTGTTGTTTCTACCTATTTCCTTTCAAACAGTGCCCTTTTTCAGTCAAAAGCAAGTGGGGAATTATAGTATGGATAGAATCCAGTAATTGGCAAATGAGGACTACCCCTTACTGCTCCACTTCTTCTAAAATGATCTTCATTCAAAAAGCCAACAGGAGAAATCTCAAGTACTTTCTAAAGATTAAAATCATAATGATATTTCCCAAACTGGCTATATAAATAGTACCTTTACAACCGTATTCACAAGGAGAAGCAACAATTCATGGTTTTCATGTAGAAATAAAGAAACTGCCAAATAACCTACAAAAGACAATAAGGAAAAAAAATCCCTTCATCACTACTTTCCAAAAATAAATCAAAATGGTTACATAAAGCAATGTATACCAAACTTCAAGCATTAGTGATACAAGTTAGGGGTCAAATAGGAAAACAGATTATACATTTTTCTAAGATCCAAAGAATATTATTGTCAAAATGAGGTAAATGATTACAGATTCTTCTTATAATAATAGCTCACATTTACAAAGCACTTTTAAGATTTACAAAACACTTGCTCACAACTTGATGAACTAGGACAGTATTATTATCCCCATCTTATACACAAGGAAACTGAGGGCCAGTGAGGTTCAAGTATTTGTCCAAGGTCAGACAGCTAGTATGTGCTGGGGCTAGGACTCAAACTCTGGTTCTCTGACTACAAACCTAGTGGTCTTTCTACTATATTCTAACTGGCTTGTCTTTGACAATTATGTAATCCATAATTACAGCATGTATCTGAAAAAGAGGCCTAAAATTTAATGGTTTTTCAGATTTCCAAAACCTTTTTGAAAAGTTTTTTAAAAGTATCCAAACCTTATATGTCATTATAGCTATTTTTTAGAAAATTTCTGTACTTTCATGCAAAATAGTCCACATAAAAAATGGTTAGGTACGAACTAATAAAATTTTGTTGAAATTGCTAGGGGGCAGCTAGGTGGCGCAGTGGATAGAGCACCGGCCCTGAAGTCAGGAGGACCTGAGTTCAAATCTGGCCTCAGACCAAACACTTGACACTTACTAGCTGTGTGACCCTGGGCAAGTCACTTCACCTCAATTGCCTTTAAAAAAAAAAAAAAAAATTGCTGAAGGAATTGTACAGTTGCATTGTTGGGCAAGCTGCATGATGTTACTCAAATTCTTAACTTACAGAACTCAAAAACTGAATAGGTAAAACAAAACAATTCTACCAAAATATTCCAAGAGGGAGCATGGCATGGTAGAAAGTAGGCTGGATTTAGAAACCAAAGACCTCAGTTTGATTCCAGGGCCTGCTACTTAACATACAGATATACCTTATTAAATCCCTCAGAGATCAAAGGAACATAGACATGGATTTGGAAGGGATTTAGAAGGTTGGTCATCCAATCCAAGCACTCGTTTTACAGATGAGGAAACTAAAGAGAAGCCAGTGCCTCACAAGCAGTAGGTGGCAGAGCCAAGATGCATCTAACTTCAAACTCATCAATCCTTTCTACTAAACCACACTGCCATCATTCTTCATCTGTAACATGAAGGACTTGGGCTTGATGGCCTCTAAAGGTCCCTTCCATCTCTAATCTGTGATCCTATGAATGTGGATGTCTCACACTATTTTATTTCTGCTATTCTTCCTACATGGACTGGTTACCAGACTGCCCCACTGACAAGGTGCACTTCATCCCTTATCATACTTCAGCTCTGCAGATGGAGGACCCCAAGGTTGTCCTCATCTTGCAATTATCTGCCACTCTTACTGACTATCCCAAGCCAAAGAAGAACAGACTTAGACATAGCAGACACCCCGATCTCATTATAAGCTAAAAGCTGTATCTACAAGATAGGCAGCATCACCCCTGAAATGAAAAAAGACTAGCAGAGGTGGAGACTCCAGGGATGCCAGGAAAGAGGGGTAGTGGAACTGCAAGAAGCAGTCACTTAATAAATATTTATTAAGTGCCTTCTATGAGCCAGGTACTGTGCTAACCACTGAGGACACAAAGAAAGGCAAAAATCACTCCCTGCCCTCAAAAAGGTCACAATCTAATGGGGAAAGACAACACATAAAAAGAAGCTGAAAAGCAAGCGGTGGAGAAGAGAAAGGAAGGAGAGCACCCAGCTAAGGGCATGAAATCCTGCAGCCAGGTAGGAAATGATAAGCTGACTTCTCGAGGTCCCTTCCTTAAACACAGGATCTGGGAGAGGCTCTCTGAAGTCCACCCCAATCTCTCCCATCAGAGGGAGAGAGAGGCACAAGAGGCAAAGGGTACTGAAAAGGTGACAGCTTCAGAGCTCATTAAATCTTGCAGGAAAATGAGTTGCTAGAGTCCAGATGAGCAGCCAGGTGGGAAATGAAGGTCAGAAAGGCTCTCCCTAAGACAGCCTATGAAGCAGAGCTCAGGTCTTTTCAGACTGATTGAAAACTCACCTCAGCTCAACTTGAACACCACCCCGCCCACCCCACCAATGTAAGTCTTGTGATGAAATGAGGTCAATAAGTGAAGGCAGAGAAACCCTGCTATATCTCAGCTGAGGGGAAGAGGCAATTGGGTGTTTATTACGTAACTGCTCCATGGACTATACATTTCTTTCCATTAGTAAGCAGATAGGAGTAAGTGATATGGTACCTCCAACTATCTCTCTTTCTAGTAGCCAATGGAAACTTGTTTCTTAAGGAAAAGTACCTCAGTCACATGCCATGAAGTTACACTGAAGACCAAGAGACAGATCACAGCCAGAACTATGCACAATAACTGTAAGTCAATCATTAACAATTATTTATCAAGTACCTACTATGTCCAAGACACTGTGATGGGCACTGCCCGGAAAGAGGCCCTGAAAAAATTTTGCAATATGAAGAAAGAAGACATACAAAGACAGCAAGCAATATTAGAACTTTGGAGCAGGCAAAGTTATCAAATTCTTCTATTGTTTAAGATTAATTAAGTGACCCCTTCACCATAGTATTATAATACCACTTCACTCTACCTCCCCAATCCCAGGCAACCCGTTTCACAATTTTCTATGTAAACTGCAAATCCATACTGCCTCCTCTAGAGACTTCATCCTTATTCTGATCAGTCCTGATCCTCTTCAAGCCCACTACAACCCAATTTGTCTATATCCTCACCTCAAAATCAAAATGTCCAAGACCAACTTTATTATCTTTCACTTTAAATCTGTTCCCCCTTCTACATCACTATTTCTAACAGTGGCACCAATATTACTCACCTCAGGTTTCCATATTCATTTTCTTCACCTCTCATATTTAATGAGTTACTAAGTTCTGTTGGTACCTCTGCAATATCTTTTGCATCCTGTCCCTCTTCTTTAGTCTCAGTGCCACCATCTTAGTAAAGATCTTCAGAAACACACAACTACACTACTGAAATAATCTCCTAACAGTTCTTCCCACTTCCATACTCTGCCCCATCTATTATATAGTCACTCCCAGATTCATCTTCTTTATACCCAGATATGGTCGTATCTCTCCAATGTTCAAGGCTCTTCAATGCTTCCCAAGTAAGTTCAAATTCTTAGGTCTAGCATTCAAGACATTATAAAGTATGGCACTACCTTCCTTTACTTGCCTTATCTCATACTATTCCCCATCAAGAACTTTATAACCTAATCAAACTTTGCAACTCTCTATCCTCCAAAAACAGTTTCACACTTCTGTACTTTTGCTCAGTGTTCCCTATTGCTGTTCCCAACCCCTTCACCTTACAGGCAAAGAAACTGAGGCCCAGAGAAGTTAAGTGATTCACCCAAGGTCACACAGGTAGTAAGTGGCAGAGACAGTACTTGAAATGTCCTCCATTCCCTGTGCCAGTTGAGTTTGCTACCCATCCTTTAAAAATGAATTCAAACGCCCTTCTTCAGAATCACAGAATTTCCAAGTTTAAAAGGCCCTCAGCAACCATAAGACCATACATTTATAGCTAGAAGGGATCTTAAAAAATTATCTAGTTGAGGGAATCTTAACCTGGGATCCATGAACATGTTTTTTAATATTCTGGTAAGTATTTCTAATATTCTGATATCAGTAATATTCTGATATGTATTTCAATATGATTGGTTTCCTTTGTAATCCTATTTATTTTATGTCTTGATAAACATTATTCTGAGAAGTTTATAAGCTTCACTGGGATGCTAAGCAGTCTGTGACAAAAAAAGGTGAAGAACCCCTGATCTAGTCCAACCCCCTTATTTTACAATCAAGGAAACTGAGGCCCAGAGAAATTAAGTGATTCATCCAAAGTTACACAGGAGTAAATGGCAATCAGTATTTGACCTCAGATTCTCTGATGCCAAAGCCAGTGCTCTTTCCATTGCCTTCCCATGACAGTCACTACTATCTCATGCCTAAAAAAGAATCCCTTCTACAACATACCTGAAAAACGATTTTCCAATCTTTGCCTGAAGACCACCAATGAAGTAAAACATATTTATCTCCTGAAGCAGTCCAAGCCGTGCTTGGATAATTTTAATTATTAGGAAGCTTTTCCTTACATCAAGCCTAAATCTGACTCTTTACAACTTTCCATTGTCCTAGCTCTGCTTTCTGGGGCCACAAGGAACAAATCTAAGCCTCTGGCAACATGATAACCCTTCAAATACCTGAAGCCAATTATTATTATCCCATAAGTCTTCTCTTTTCCAGGCAAAACACTCTAGTTCCTATGCTCATATGGCATGATGCTGAGGCCCTTCACCATTCTGGCTATTCTCCCACTTATCAATATCCTTCCTCAAATATAGCACCCAGAACTGAACATGACACATCAGGTGTTATCTGACCAGGGCAGAATATAGCAATATTATTACCTCCCTTGTCTTATATTTTATGCCTTTCTAATTAAAGCCTAAGAGCATATTAATTTTTGTTGCTGCCATATCACCATTTTCTTATACTGAGCTTGATTTTGTTTTAAACCAAGTGTAAGACATTCAGCCCTATTAAATTTTATCTTAGGAGATTTGGCCCAATATTCTAGACTATCAAAACCTTTCGGATCCCAACTCTGTCATCCAACATGAGCTATCTCTCTAACCTAACTTTATCATCTACAAATTTGATAACCATGGCAGCTATAGCTTTGTCCAACCATTCACCAGTAAAAATCTTAAACAACACAGAAATAACATTAACACAAATGTTCAGCAATGTAAATGTCAGTTTCCTCCATCATAAAATGGGTATAATAATAGCACCTACACATCATACCTGGTGAAGATCAAATGAGATACTGTATATAAAATTCTTTAAACTCTACAGCACTGTGTGAACGTGAACTGTTGTTAAGCAGTCTATAGACTGCAGTGTATTCAGCTCTAATAAAAACATAAACCATGTCTGCTTTAATTCAATGGACATGATGGCCACAGATTCAAAGACAATATTAAAAGACAGAAATTTTACTAACATACCAACTCTCTTCTCCAAGAGATTTCCTTGTTGAGCCAATTTGATAGCATGTATATAGCCAAAGGAAGATTCATACCCAAGCATTTCACAATATATAAGTCTCACCATACATTCCTTCATCAGTCTCTGAAAAAAAAATTAAATGTTAATATATATATATAAAATGGATCTTATAATGTTCTTTTATGACCAATCTACAATAAAGTCACTCAGAATGATGGTGTCAGACACAGGACCAAGACCTATGTTACAGGCTAACCATGTATGTCATATGTATAAGAATTTGATTGATGATACAATGTTTTATTAAAGCAGTATGGCAATATTAAAGTGTATAAGCTATAACTGTGACTAGCTGACTGCAGAATAAAAATTCTCATTACACAAAGCCACGTTTTTAAAATGTTCAAAAATTCTGACATTAAAATAGGTGCATTTATAAAAAAAAGTATTAAAATATACTTGGGTATGAGCCCACATATGCCCCCCCCCCACACACACACACCTTCCAATGTATTGTGCCCAGGTGGCTTGCCTACTACTAAGTTCTATCCTTCCAAAAAGCCTTTCCCTTAATGTATATTTTAAGTTAATTTTCCTATTGAAAAGTCTTCTGACAGCTGGCAAGCATTTAATCAATTCAACAGCTACATTTCTCACTGCAAATTAATAAAATTGTATTCTAGTTTGTCCTCCACCAAATCCTACCCCAATGCTCCATCATGGCATGGTGACCTTGGGGTCTCAAAGGCTCTACCACCAGAACACAAGCTTTCGTAGTATCTACAATGTTGGAAGGGATTAGAGTGGCCCCTGTAATAGACTGACTCTGTTTTCCAACTTCCAAACTAGCTAATGACAGACAGGCACCTGGTGATTAATTCTGAGTATGGCCACCCAAAAAAACAAATAAAAACAAAAAATGGCTCAGGCCTGAACAGTCTCTTTCTGCTTTCGCAGGGACACTGACAGAGGGGCAGGAAAGGAGAAAAAAAATGTGAAGAATCACAGAACTTTTAGACTATCAATAAACTTTTGACAGTTGGTACTTTAAATATAAAATATTTGACCAATGGCCAAAGAGTAGACATATTATTAGAGGAGCTAAAGCATATCAATCTTGACATTCTTGCTATAAATTAAAGCAGAAGGACATAGCAGCTAAATGGAAGGATGGCTCACAGACATTCCTTTGAGAGGCCAAGAAGTTGATGAAAGAGGTTTTACTGGATGCACAGAGACAACAGGAAACATTATTTCATGAGATATTTTGTCATTGCATATTTCAATATTGATGATAAATATATGCAAAAAGGCCACCATGAAAATAACTGCAGTTGCTTGGGTATACAGGACATGGCAGCACATATCAGGCTTCAACTTAATATTTAAGGGAAACAGCAGTTGGTTGTTCTTGTTTTTTATTTAATGAAATTGCTAATTTTTTAAAGAAATTTTTAATATTGTCCACCTGCCACACAGGCACCTGCTCTCACTAAATTTGAGCAATTTAATTGAAATCCATTTTGTTTGTCTTTGATAACTAGGTTAAAAAATGTGTAGTTAGGGCCTAGTATGTAATAAATATACTTTCCATGGTTTTTAATCCTTTCAAAACATACTAAAAATATAGTGGAGAAGTTAGCCCTCCTCCCTCCCCTGCAAATGTACTTTTTATTTTGAAAAGGGAAAATGGTATTTATTGTTGTTTACTGAATCCTTTGTAAAAGTGTTTCAAATGTAGACTGTCTCCACTGTATCTGCAAAAATAATTTAAAGACATCTGTAGAAAATTTGATAACATGGACATTAGTAAACTTTTATGTAAAATTTCCATGGATAAGGAGTGCCACTGAGTTTTGGTTTTTCTTTTGTTTTGTTTTCCCCTTCTCTTTAAATGTGAGTTGACATACTTGCTGCATTTATGTAAAACTGGAGATGTGAAACAAGTTGTCCTATTTGATGCTGCTAAAAATATACTTCTACTATCTGTAAAACATGTCAGAAAAATATGCTCTTTCACTGTGAATTTCTAATGCTCTACAAATTGAAGAGGCCACACCTGCCAGTCAAGATCTCAATATCATCTTGGGCTGTTTACAGACCTTCAGAGATAAAATCTTTAACATCCTAAGTTACTGAAAAATAATATGTCTAGGAAATGGTCTGAACAATGCTTCCATTATTTATGATTTTGAAATAAAAAGCAAATTTTCAATCTTTAAAAAAAAAAAGAAAAGAAAATAACTGCAGTTTATGTAAGAACACCGGTTGCTGAGGATGAAGAGGTTGAGGAATTCTAGGAATAAGAGCCTCCAAATCAAATCAACATGCACTCGGATACTTGGTGACTTCAGTGCAAAGGTGGGAAAAAAGTATGGATGACAGAACTATCTGGGACAGCAAGGTCCAATAAGAAAGAAGGAAAGAGCCCAGAGATTGGTAAGTTATACCAAAGTCTCATGCCACCATACCATGAATACTTTCTTCAAGAAAGAAACATACATGGTGTATGTGGCAAATACCCAATGATACCATAAAGTATAAAACAGATGATATTTTAACCGGGATGAAGACTCACTTTTGCTATAGGAGTTATCTCTGAGTCAGCTTTCTTTGTAATCAAACCATCAACTCTTCTGAGGTAAGATCAGAAAATAGTTTTAAAAAAAGGAAGAAACAGGGGGGCAGCTAGGTGGCACAGTGGATAAAGCACCAGCCCTGGAGTCAGGAGGACCTGATTTCAAATCTGGCCTCAGACACATGATACTTACTAGCTGTGTGACCCTAGGCAAATCACTTAACCCCAACTGCAGGCCATGTCACAGTAGGCCTTGGGGGTGACTGAATCAGCAGCAGTAGCTTTCAAAGCTCTCAGCCCACAGACAGTAAGGGGGTCAAACAGGAGGAGATTACTGCGAACCCTTTGTGGGCACTATGTGCAGTACTCTCCACGGCACTCCCCATACGAGGTTTCGGATCATAGTCCCAGAGCAAGGAGGAGCACTAGTACACTAGAGTGTGCTGCCACAAGTGAACAGGGATCCTGATCACAGTTCTAGCGTAGAAAAGAATGTCTTTGGTTGCTCACAGACCACAGCACAGGCCAAGAGAGAAGTGATCACACCTCTACTTAGATCACACCACCTTGGAAGTACTAAAAACTTACAGACCCCTCCCCCCCAGAAGTATCTCTGCAAACAGCAGCATGAAAAACTATAAGCTTGGGACAGTGCCCATCATACTCCAGACGTGGAGCACAATGTTAACATAAAGTTAAAAGTCTGGGGGAAATAGTCTGGGGAAAAGCAAACAACAACAACCACCCAAAAAAAAACCAAAATAAAAACCCTCAACCATAGAAAGTTACTATGGTGACAGGGAAAGTTAAAACATAAGCTCAGAAGACAATGAAGTCAAAAACAGCTAAATCCAATGCCTCAAAGAAAAATGTGAATTGGTCTCAAGCCCAAAAAGAATTCCTGGAAGAACTCAAAAAGATTTTCAAAGTCAAATAAGAGAGGCAGAGGAAAAACTGGGAAAAGAAATGAGTGACACAAGAAAAATCACGAAAAAAGAGTCAACAGCTTCATTAAGGAGGTACAAAAATTTACTGAAGAAAATATCACCTTAAAAAACAGAATAGGCCAAATGGTAAGAGAGGCACAAAAATTCACTGAAGAAAAGAACTCCTCAAAAAGCAGAATTGGCCAAATGGAAAAGGAGATAAAAAAGCAGTTCTGGGAAAGTGAAGCTAATGATTCCATGAGACATCAAGAAACAACACAACAAAATCAAAAGAATAAAAAAAATGGAAGAAAATGTGAAATATCTCAATGGAAAAACAAATGACCTGGAAAATAGATCAAGGAGAGATAATTTTTAAATTAATGGACTACCCAAAAGTCATGATCAACAAAAGAACCTAGAAATCACATTTCAAGAAATTATCAAGGAAGCTACCTTGATATCCTAAAATCATAGGGTAAAATAGAAATTTTAAGAATCTACTACCTCCTAAAAGAGATCTCAAAATGAAAATTCCCCACAATATTACTGCCAAATTCCAGAACTCCCAGGTCAGGAAGAAAATATTGCAAGCAGCCAGAAAGAAACAATTCCAATATCATGGAGCCACAGTCAGACTAACACAAGACAAATCTACATTAAAGGATCACAAGCCTTGAACAAAGGAACAAAACTGAGTATAATCCTTCAGGACAAAAAAAAGAGACATTTAATGAAACAGGACTTTCAAGCATTCCTGATGAAGAGACCTGAATTGAACAGAAAATTTGACTTTAAAATATAAGACTAAAGAAGCATAAAAAAGTAAACAGGAAAGAGAACTCATAACGTATTCAATAAGGTGAAACTGTTTACATTCCTACATGGAAACTTGATACTTGTAACTTCTAAGAACTTCATCGTTATTAAGGCAGTTAAAGAGAATATACGTAGACAGAGGGCACAGGTGTGATTTGGCAATGATGGAATGATATCTAAAAACATAAAATTAAGGGTAAGAAAGAGGGATGCACTGGGAGAAGGGGGAAGACAGAAGTAGAATGGGGTAAATTATTTCACAAAAAAGAAGTATGAAAGAGCTTATACAGTGGAGTAGAAATGGGGGAGTGGCAGATATCACCTGAACCTTACTTTCGTCGGAATTAGCTCAAAGAGGTAATAACATACACTCAGTTGGGTATAAAAATTTATCTTATGCTATAGGGAAGTAAGAGAGTAAGATAAAGGGGGGAGGGGCATGCGGGAAGAGGGGCTGATAGAAGGGATGGTGGATTGGGGAAGGCTGTGGTTAAAAGCAAAACACTTTTGAGGAGGGCCTGGGCACAGAGAGAGAGAGAGAGAGAGAGAAAGAAAGATAACAGGGGGGAAAATAGAATGGTGGGAAGTATACAGTAAACATAACAATGAAAAAATTAAGTTTCTCTGATAAAGGCCTTATTTCTCAAATATATAGAGAACTGTCAAATTTATAAGAATACAAGTCATTCCCCAATTGATACATGGTCAAAGGATATTAACAAATGGTTTTCACATGAAGAAATCAAAGCTATCTACAGTCATATGAAAAAATGTTCAAAATCCATATTGGAGAAATGCTAATTAAAACAACTCTGAGGCACCACCTGTCAGATTGGCTAATATGACAGAAAAGGTAAATGATCAATGTTGGAGGGGATGTGGGAAAATTGAGGCACTAATGCACTCTTGGTGGAGCTGTGAACTAATGTAACCATTCTGGAGAGCAATTTGAAACTATGCCCAAATGACTATAAAACTGCATACATACCCTTTTACCTAGCAATACCACTACTAAATTTATATCCCAAAGAGATTTAAAAAAATAAAAGGAAAAGCACCTGTATGTGCAAAAATACTCATAGCAGCTCTTTTTGTGGTGACAAAGAATTAGAAATTAAGGGGATGCCCATCAACTGGGGAATGCCTGAACAAGTTGTGGTATATAACTGTGATGGAATATTAATGTGCCATAAGAAATAATAAGCAGGATGCTTTCAGAAAAACCTAGAAAGACTTACGTGAACTGATGCAGAGTGAAGTGAGCTGAATCAAGAGAATGGTGCACACAGAAACAGCAATATCATAAAGATATTATATAAAAAAAAATGTGAATGACTTAGCTATTACAAGCAATATAATGAGCCAAAACAATTACAAAGGACTTATGATGAAAAATGCTATCCATCTCCAGAGAAAGAACGGAAGTATGAATACAGATCAAAGTATGCTTTTTTTAACTTTATTTTTCTTGGGGTTTTTTTTTTGGTCTGTGTTTTCTTTCACAACTAATATGGAAATATGTTTTGTATAACTGCAAATGTATAACCTATATCAAATTGTCTGCTTTCTCAATGAGGGCAGAGGGGAAACAGAAAATTTGGAACTCAAAAAAAAATTTTTTTTAATTTTAAAAATTGTTTTTACATGTAACTAGAAAAATAAAATATTTTAAAAAGAGAAAAAGAGAGTATCATTAACTACTGCCCTATCTGCCTACTCTCCTTTCTATATGATATATTTATGAGAGTCACTTATATATAAACCAAGGGCATCCTTGATGAAGGTATTAGTAGGGAAAAACTAGGCTTTCATAATATTTTAACTGAAACATCTAGAGGACTTATGATCCCACTGTGCTTGTGTGTTATGAAAAAGCAATTGATTCTGTAAAACAAAATATTGCCCTACAGGCTCTTTTATAACAAAGTATCTCCTATCCACATATGACAAATCATTCAAGATGCATAGGATAATAGATTTAGACCAAGCCCAACCCCTTATTTTAGAAGATGTGGAAATTAAGACACAGAGAGGTTAAGCAACGTGTCTTCTTAACACCAAATTCAGTGCTCTATCCACTACACCACGCTCCTGAGTCCTTAGAAGATATAACAGAAAGAACCCTGTTGAATGCTCCTCTCATAATGAGCATCAGAAGAAGCATAAAACAGGTAGATATATGCTAAAAATGTCTACCTGCTATATTACAAGATGCATTTGGAAGGACAAATATGGAGTTTATCCAACAGTAAGTGTATCTAGGACAGACAGTATAGATGGCAATAAATTGGGCCCAAAGTTGAACAGAAAGAGAACCAGCTGGACTGCTTTCAGGAAAATGAAAAATTCTTTTATTAATCAAGTCTCTCATGAAAAGCAAAGTCCCATATTTTGAATATGAACATTCTACCCACGTTGCTGTAGCAGTGAACCAAACGGAAAGGTGCATGGTGGGTGTGAGCAAGCTACAACATAAAACCAACAAGGGATTCTAAAGAAGAACAGGAATAAAAGATGTCATCAAGGAATTTATGATAGGAAGAGCAGAGGCTAGTCACGTGGAAAGAACAAGGGATGACTGGTGGACATCCAGAGTGCTCCAATGGTGCCCTTGCTATGTCTCATACTGATAAACACATATAGAGTTCATCTAATTGGTGAACTACATGCTACATATTGTTCTATTCTCTAACATGACCAAACAACAGTCTCAAATACAAAAGAACATTAAAACCTATTTGCATTAACTTTTCAAACTTACCAATGTGGTACCGGGTGCAGAAACAGTTGCCTTTAGATTAGCCAGTTCCTGCTGAATTAATTTCTCTTCCTCCTGTAAAAAGTATAAACATATTATAATTAAATATTAATAACAATAATAGTTAGCATTTATATAGCATTTTAAGTTGGCAAAGCACTTTACATGTTATTTCACTTCTTCCTCACAACAACCCTATGAGCTGGGATACTATAATTATTCTCATTTTACAAATATGAAAACTGAGACTGAGAGATTAAGTAACTCGCCCAGAGTTAAGGTATCATTAGAATGTAGGTCTTCTCAATTCTCTGTCCACAGTGCCATCTAGCGGCTTTTAAATCACAGGATCACGTTCTTTTTAAATTATCATAAATAATATTAATTAAAATGCTACTTTACAAATCAGTTATTTTGATAAATTTAAAGTTTTATAGCACTACGACTAACCAGATTATTTGCATTCAATATGATTAAAGGCATCAAAAGTATCCAGTTCCCATGATATCTCAGGGATTACACGACAACTTTACAACCAAAGAATGCTATGGGTCATGCATTACTATCCCTCCTCATATTACTTTCACTATCAAACTCAGTAGTGGATAGCCTAAAAGCTTCATCACAAATAAACCATTCCTGTCTTCACTCAAATTTCTACGACCCCTCATGACTGTTATCAAATTTAAATGAAGTTAGTATAAAAGAATGGAAGATGGAAAGTAGTGGAAGAACTCCTTTCCTTTGCCTGTCTCCTCCAGGTATGTTGCTACATAAATACTGAAATGTCTTGCTGAAGTTAAAGAAAGACAAGAGAAAAACAATGAAAATCCAGAGTAAGAGATTTTCTGTTTTAAATAAGTTTTGCAGATATCTTTTGCTTTTACACCAGTTATATCTGGATATAAATCCTCCTCTAGCAATGAATCCTTCCTTATAACAAAGAAAAACACAGAAGTAAAACCAACCTACTGACCCAAGTTGATAGCACATGAAACATTTTCTAAGTGTTATCTACTACCTTAGCTCAGAAGGGAGGAGGTAGGTCCCATTGCCCTCTGAAATCCAAATCAGTCATTAAAATTACTCTGCTTCCTTTTAGTTTTGTCATTTACATTATTGTGGTTATGTATATATTGTTCTACTGGTACTGCTTACTTCATTCCACATCAATTCATAAGTCTTTCTATACTTACTCTATGAGAATTTCTTGAATTCTTCATATTTATCATCACTTTCTGCATAATAACAGTCCATAATATTCATATACTCTTTCAAAATTTGTTCAGCCATTCCCAATTGATGGGCACCCACTGTTTCCAGCTTTTGATACCACAAAAGTGTAGTAATGAATATTTTAGTATTTGTAGGGTCTTTCTCTCTTTGACCTCCTCTAGATATATGTCTAGTAAGAGGATCTTGGAAGAAAGAGTATGTATGGATTCAGAACTTTAATAATTCCAAAATGTTTTCCAGAACTGTTAAATCTGAACTCTAAAAAAAAAACCTTAAATTTTGTCAAATCCTTTTGTCTTTTTTTATATATCCCATCTTACCTCCTACTCCACGTAATGAACTATTTCTTATAAAAAAATTTTTTAAAGATTAAAAAACAAAGAGGAAAAAAGCAGATCAATAAAATGTTTATGAGTATATAACCATTATGTCTGCAAAGAGGAGGAGCTACATTTTCTCAACTCTTGATATAGTATATGTACTTTGAGGACATGCCTCAGGAATACAGGCGTGAGGAGATAAGTGTCAAATGGAAGAATTTATTTTTTTTAAAGTCCATGTAATTTTAATGATCAAGCTTAGTCCAGAGAAGAGTTGAGAACCCAGAGAAGAGTTGAGAAAACTCATTTAAATTTCTCTGGATCTCAGTTTTCTCATCTATAATATAAAAGAACTGAACCCTGACCACTAACATTCCTTCCAGGTCTAAAGTTAAGATGTCATGTGTCAATCACATATTTCTTGTATATCCTTTATGCCACCTGTCTACAGATTATTGCTAAAGATACACTATAGCCTAACTATCTGTCCTTTGGGTCACTCGTAACTTTGATTCTTTGGAGGATGAGGGGTTCTAAGATTTGCACTGGAAGAACACTGGTGATAAAAGAAAAAAATGTTGAGGTTCTGTGCTGTGGAATAGTTTGGGACAATTAAAAGCACTATGCAATTTCCCAAAAAGTAACCTACCCCTCACTCTTCCTACTTCTCAATTTTGGGCCCAACTCATTGTCTACCTGCCAGTAATATCCTTTTTTAATTAAAATTTTTCTTTGATTAACAAACATGTATTTTTCTCTCTGGCCCACCTACTTTTCTACTCCCTCAAAAATAAATAACCCTTGTAACAAATAGGCATGGTCAAGCAAAACAAATTCCCACTTCAGCCATCTTCAACAATGTGTTTCTCATTCTGTACATTTAGTCTATCACCTCATTATCAGGTGGTGGGTAAAATTCTCCTTCTTCAGTCCTCCAAAATCATAGCCAATCACTGGATTCATCAGAGCTCATGTCTTCTAAAGTTTGTTGTTTTTATACTATAAATTGTTCTGGTTCTGCTCCTTCACTCTCCATAGGTTCACATGAAGCTTCCTCAGTTTCTCTGAACCTGCCCTCTTTCACCTTTTCTTACAGCATGATAGTAATTCATTATGTTCCTATACCACACTTTGTTCAGTTGATAGCACCTCCTTAGTTTCCAGTTCTTTCATACCAATATTATCATACATATACGCACTAAGTAACTAATCCAATGAACTGACATTCAACTCTATGGCCTAGCTAGATAACATACATTTTTCATTCACTTGGTCCTTCCATATGGATTATAAGATGCCAATCTCTTTCAAATAATCATGGACCTAATTAAAGAGGCATTGTAATATTTTGGGGCTTGATGCAATCAGCACAATATGATCTATAAAATGGTGCATCTTGAGTGAACCCCTATCCCACTTGGGCATTAGATAGAACTTCCACAACAATGCCAAATACCTTTGGTGAGAATGTATCTCCCTCTTTTGTGCTTTGTTTCCTAATACTCATCAGTCAGTAACTTAATACAGTTACCAGTAGTTACATGTGTAAAGGATAATATATGCATATATAAACTCTTGCTGGAAGAAAGCCCTTAAGGTCATGTTTTGCTTTATAGTCTGCTCTTTTTTGTTAGCAACAAATGCAAAAGGATATATTTTCTCCACTTTGAGAGGGGTCAGGACAAAATAACATCTTATTAAACAGTTGAGTAAATAGTAATTTACCACAGACATCAACTCCTTAAATAATGATTTTCAGTATGACTCCTTCTAATTGAGGTCTTTTCTAAGGTTCCCTTTTTATAGTTGCTACAACATTCCTTCAATGACAGCTTTCCTTCAATAATGAAATGGCAAAATAATTTTTTAGCTTATAAATGCCTGAAGGCTTGACTCATGCCTGTACAAGTTGCACTTGGCACTTAGCAGTCTTTAGTAAATATATTACACTTACCACTTTTTAGGAGCTTTGGAGTTGATTGTTTCTCAGCAAATTTTAAGTGTCTATAAGATCCCTTCACTTTATACCTAACAAGACACTGGAAGGCTTGAAAGATCCCTCAACTAAGTGCTCCACATGTGTGACAGTTTACATCCCCATCACCTCTCACCCTGAGGCATTTTAATAGTCTAACTGATATCCTTGGTTCCTATGTTTCTCCTCACCAACCCAACTTTCATGCAGCTGCCAAAACAACATCCCTAATGCAAAAGTCTGACATGATACTCTCCTGTTCATTGGCTCCCTACTTCTTACAGAATAAAAGGTATATTCCTTAATGCGGCATTTAAGGCCCTCCAGAATCTAGCTCCAGCCTATTCTTCCAGACTCATTTGACATTACTCCCCACCTTCCCACATATAATTCCACTGAAATGAAACCATCAACTGTTCCCCAACTTTGTCCTGAAATAATCATAATCATAATGCTTTAATACCTACCAAATACCTAGCGAGATATGACCAGATGGGCAGAATTATACATTAGAAGCCCACTATCTTCCATAAACTAAAAGATGACAAATCTTAATACCACAAATAAAGACCTCAAAATATCTGTGAGAATTCAAATACACTGTATTAGAACTGGCATGTCAGCACATACAAAGCTGTTGCCTACAATCCCCCAGACATAACAATGATCTGGAAAAATGTAAGGATAACATTTTAATAGATGTAGCCATACTAAATACCAATAATCTCCAAGCTATCTGGAATAAAAAGCTTTCAAAATATAGAGACCTAACAGAAGAAATAATAATCATGTGCAAACACGATGAAATGCATAACAAGTTACCTTGTCTGTTACTGTATTTGTACCAAAGAAGCTTGCAGTCAACTAAAAATCAGCTTACATTCCAAAACTTTTATTCAAATTGCAAAAAAGTTACTCCAGTCACCTGCTCAACGATCCACAGAACAATGCACATAAAATAATAACAGCAGGACAGCAAGGACATTTTCTATCTGTACTCTAATGAATTAAGATGATACTAAGATTACTAATAAATAATAATAGCTGATATTTATAGTATTCATTTGCAAAGTACTTTGCATACATTATCTCATTTGGTACTCACAACACTGGAAGATCCACGCTCTATATACATTTGGCAGCTAGGTATTGCAATGGGCAAGCATCACTGATTTGGAGTCAGGAAGACCTGAGTTCAAATTCTGCCCAGACACTTACAAGCTGTGTGACCTCAGGTAAATCACTTAACCTCTCTCAGAATCATTTTCCCCATCTGTAAAATGAGGATAATAACATCCACCTCACAGTAAGTGTCCAATGAGAAAACATATGTACATATATGTACAGTACAGCACTTTACAAACTTGAAAGTACTCTACAAATGCTATTATATGTCGTTGTTAGTCCTTTGTTTTCAAAGAGGACCAATGACATGACAAGGGTGATATTCTGACTTGCCCATGAAATAGATTTTAAGCAAGGTAGGGTTATGGAAAGTCGTCAGCCTCACTCTCTCTTCCATAATCATCCAAGTCCAGTGGCAAGACAAAAATCAAGACTGGCAATAGCCCAGGATGCAGTAGATGACCTTGGCATCTTTGATATCTGACCAAGCTCTAAGCATTCCACAGCACCTGCTTCAGTTGCCTTTATGGCTATTGGAACAAATTGTTCTCATCTGCCCATTCCACAGGGAGAAGTCTTCACATACTTGGGGGTGACATCCCCCTAACTCACTAACAGGTTTGAGGCCTGTTAGTTACCCTCAGTTAGCCCATCTGCAGAGACAGTTTTACCAAAGTGTGGCTTGTTGCACATGCTACAGTTTCTTGGAACCACAAGTGAGGTTATATGTACTGTATTTTACATAAAATATAGACATATATTATATGTACATGTTTACGTGTGTGTGTGTGTGTGTGTATGCATGCACTTACATTATTTGGTCTACATTCATGATTTCTCTGGTGTAAGGAACTCTCAAGTACCAATAAAGATCAGGCTATTCTCCAATTTAGTCTTGGAATTTCATGGAGCATTGGGAGTTGATTTATCCAGGGTCACAGGGTCAATATATATTTGAGACAGTACTTAAACCCAGGTCTTCCTGAGTGGAAGTCTAGCACTCCATCCACTATGCCACAATACCTATAAATCTCTCATCTTTTTCAAATTCCTCAAGGTACCCCGGCCACCTCTCTCCTAATGAGATCTTTCTAAGATGCCACTTCTACTAAGAAGTCTTCCCTGATCTACAGCCTCCTCCCAAATGAAAACAATCTCTTCCTCCTCAAACTTTCCAAGATCACCTTCCTTCTCTCCTTAGCCCATATGATAGGCTATCTTGTGTCTAGGGATTCAGGGGATAAAGAGTACTGGACTTAAGAATCAGAGACCTAAAGTCAAAACCTGTCTCAAACTCTTACTATTTGCAAGCCACGTGATCTTTCTCAGCCTCCGTTCAGTTCAATTCAATAAACATTTATTACAGGCTTACTATATGCCAGGGGCTGTGCTAAGAGCTAAGGATACAAATAAGAGGGAGAAAAAGACAGTCCCTGTCTTCAAAGAGCTTAAGATCTAATTCCAGAAGACAACATACACAAGTAAGTTGAAAAGTTTGGGAGGGAGGGGAATTGGGGGTAAGCATGCCTCAAAAACTTCAGTTTCCTCATCTGTAAAAATAGGTATAGCACCGATTGTTGCAAGGAACGAGATGACACCTAAAATTTCTTGCAAACCTTAAGAGTGTTATATACATGAGAGCTATTATTATCAGTAACCATTATTATCAATAACCATTGCTCTGTAAGTCAATAATACTTACATACACACACACACACACACAATCTCCAGAAGACCTTAAACCCTTTTAGGGCAGGCATTTTGACATTTTTTCAGCTTTGGGGACCCTTAATAAACATTGATCAAAGTGAATTTGTCTCTGGCAGTTCATGTGAGAAAACTCCTACTTCCAGAGAGGAGATGGATCAGTCAGTCACTAGCAGTCAGGGAGACCCGAGACCAGATTCTTTCTCAGCCCTTACAATCTGCAAATCCCATGATCTTTCTCAGCTTCAGTTGAATTTAATTCAATTCAATAAACATTTATTAAGTATCTACTAAGTACTAAGCGCTGTGGGTGCAAATAAAGGCCAAAAAAAATCTAATAGTCCCTGCTGGGGGGGGGGGGGGGGGGGGGAGTCAGGGTCTAAAGTTACTCGAGCAGGAGGAAAAACTGTGGCAGGAAAACCCCAGGGGAGGCCTCACACGCTTCAGGCACTAGTCTGGCGAAAGCCTCCTGAGCTGCCCCTCCACCTGAGTCAAAGCCGGGGGCCGCCCTCCCTCCTCCCCGGTCGTTCCCAGCCCAGCCCAGCATGACCCCACCCCACGAGCAGGAGGCCTTGCCCCGGCTGAGAGGGGACCCCGGGGGAGGGGGGCACAGGCTGAGGAGAGTCCCTGGCGCGCCTGGGCCCCGGACGGGCCCTAAGTGGGGAGGGCTTCCGGGGCTGGGGGACCCGGCTGAGGGTGAGCTCGGGGGCTCCGGCCCGGCTGAGGGGTGTGCTGGGGAGGGCTCGGCTGAGGGGGGAGCCCGAGGAGCCGCCCCCTCGCCCCGCCTCCCCTCCTAGGCCACCTACGTGCTTGGACGTGAGCGCGGTGATGCTGCGGATGAGGCTGCCCAGCCGGGAGGAGACGGACACCCTGGGCACCCCGGAGCCGCCGGCCGCCTGGTGCTGTAGAAAGAGCCCAGGCAGCGCCGTCAGGGTCTTCTCCACGATATCGCTCATCGCAGCCCCCCGGCTTCCTTCTCATCCCGGAAGGCCCAGAGTGCCCCGGCCCTGGCACGCACTTCCTGTTTATTTGAAGAAGGAAACTTTATTCGGGCCTTCGAAGTGAGCATGAACATTGCCGCGTGGCCGCCACCGGGGGGCGCTAGAGTCTAGCGACAATTCCACCAGTCGTAATTTCCGACTTGGCGAAAGTGTGAGCGTTGAGAGTTACACCAGGCGTGCGTGCCCAGGGAGCTGCTACCCAGGCTCTGGGGAAAACCTCCATAAAAGCATCCCACTCCACCCCACCCCCAAAAACCCCTCAGCACCCCACCAGAAAAGTAACATTGACATAGTGCTGTAAGGTTTGCTTTACCTACGTTATCTCATTTGATCCTTTAAAAAGTGAGATGTGTCACAGATATTCCCATTTTACAGATGAGAAGATTGAGGCTCTGAAAGGGTTAAATGATTTCTCCATGTCTACATTCAAACGGGGTATTCTTAGTACCTTGTAGGCACATTTACCCTTTCTATTTCATTTCTATCTTCCCTTATTCCCCCGATTCCTAAAGCTCACATCTATACTTACAGTCCACTAGCTCACCTGGGTTCTGTGCTATACTTAGGTAGAGGACCGTTCAGGGTATGTGTTGTATCATCCTATCAGAATGTAAGCTTCTGGAGGGCAGAAACTGACTCATTTTTGTATTTGTATCCTCAAGCCCTAGCACATAGTAGGGATGAAGACTGGACCTGTGATTCCAGTGGCTAAGGAATTCCCTGGCATAGGAAACTCCCTTGGACCAATACAAGATGGCACATTCTCTTCAACTTAGAGTCCTAGAGAGTTGCCTAGAAAGTACTGAGAGGTTACAGGGGTGGGGAACCTTCTGCCTGGAGGCCACATGTGGCCCTCTAGGTCCTTGAGTGCAGCCCTTTGACTGAATAAAGGGTTGCACTTGAGGATCTCGAGACCACAGGTTCCCCACCCCTGGGGTTACTACTTGCCCAGGGTTACACAGCCTACGTTTGTCATAGATTGGACTTAAACCCAGATCTTCCTGCTCTCTGTCCACTCTGCTAGGCTGGCTGTCTGTGATACATAGTAGGTGCTTAATAAATGCTTGTTGATTGATAGACTCAATGCCTGGACACCATACAGTAGATGAGATGCATCATTCATTGCTGAACATATTCCTTTTCCTCTATATTCAGTACCCTTCTCTATATCCCCTCTGCACCTCTGATCTGTTCTGACCAGTCACTAGGGATCACCTGAGCCAGTAGAAGTAACAGAATTTTTTCACAGAAAAGGACATATGTCATTACAGAACACTTTTAAGGGGACACATAATAGCTTTTTTTTTCCATAAATGAACAGATGAATGAATGGATATATCTATACACCAGAGGGCGAGGCAGAAATCATGGGCTTGTGGAGAAGGAAGGGAGAAATACATGGGGGGAAATGGATGGCAGCATGGAGTACAGTAGAAGGACTGGCTTGTCAGATGACCTGGGTATAAAAACCAGCTCTATCACTATCTATGTGACCTTCAGAAAGCTATTTAATCTTTGGGGGCCTGTTTCCTCACCTGTGAACTGGAGGGCTTGCAGTAGATGGCCTCTGCCGTCCTTTTGAGGTCTAGGGTCCTTTCCAGATCTAACACCATGATTCTGTGTATGAGAAAGGGGCATGATGACATTGATTAGAGGTCAGGGAAGGAGAAAGTGTTAAAAAAGCAAGTGAAGTACATTCTAAATTGTTTTCAACTTAAAAGATTAATAAGGGAAGTGGCAGTAACAGCAACATTTCCAGACAGCCTCCTACCTACCCCTCTGTCCCTGAGCACCTGACTAGGACAAATATTCCCTCCCCCACTCCCAAGGTGAGCAAAGTGATGACCTTCAAAAGCCCAGGACATTCTCCATATCCAAACCAGGAATGCTTTCCAGATGAGCACTGTAACCTAGGAACACCTCTGGGATCTAGGTATCTGACCCTGGAATCATTCCTTGGTTCTGTACCCTTGGCTACCATAGTTTCTGCTTCCCAAAACCCCCTCTCTCTGGCCCAATACCTGCCCTAGGGCTTGTTTTCCCACTTTTGATGCATAAATCCTCTTTCCCCAGAAGCTCTATATTTCCTGCCTAATATAGATGGAAAGTAGAAAAATGAAGTGGAAAAGATATTGAAATGGGAGTCCAGAAACCTAGGTTTTAGTCTCAGTTCTTCCATTAACTAGCCATGTGACCTTAGGCACATAATCATCTTTAAGTTCAATTTATTCATCTGTACAAGACAGAGATGGGACAAGGTTTACAAAATTTGAAATTCTATTATTTTAAGTTGTAGCATATTCTCCTGACTTCTGTGGAGCTTAATGTATCACCTAAGAACAGGATATTATGGGAAAAGGTGGGGAGTTTGGGGCAGAGGCATGAGTAGAAATTTCTGTGCAAGGTTTAAGCGCTTGTGTATGAAGCATACCCTTAGGTGACTTTGTGAGGAACAGGACACCACATCATGGTGGAGAGGAGACCCTGGGACAAGGGCATGAGGCCCTCTCCTTGGGGAGACTAGTAGATGGGATGAGCTGAAAGAGAAACTCACCTGAACCCATTTTCTGGTAGCTTTCCATCTTAACTAATGATTCTTGCAAACCAGGTGCTGGGCTGCACCATTTCTATATTTCTGAAGGACTGACACCTTCTAAATTTGGCACCTTGGGACAAAGACCAGGTTTTTCCCTCCCTGGTCACGGCTCTTTTTAGAGACAGGAAGTAGAAAGGAATTAGGACAAGCCTTAGACTTATTTCTTCCTAAATAAGACAAAGGACTTTGGGGAAGAGAGTAAGTAGGGTAAGACATCCTTCCTAGACAATTAGTAAGGGCCAAGTGGCAGGGAAGAGACTGGAGGAGAAACCGTTATTAATGAAGCGTTGGTCCCTTCATTCATGAAATTTTCTGTCCCAGTCTCACCCCATCCCGCTTCCCCATCCATACAGCAGAAACTCTCTACCACCTTTACTCAAGGCCAAGCTCTTCCCAAGTACCAGGCAATAAGAAGATGAAGGATTCAGCCAGAGGGCTCCCAGGAGAGTGGTGGGTGACCGTCCTGAAGCCTGATGGAA
The DNA here is from genome assembly GCF_900497805.2 of Vombatus ursinus. NCBI lineage: Eukaryota > Metazoa > Chordata > Mammalia > Diprotodontia > Vombatidae > Vombatus > Vombatus ursinus. The sequence continues at coordinate 27,924 of NW_020945637.1, forward strand.
GTCCAAGTCAGACAAAATGAAAAGAACTACTCTCACAATACTGGGATTTCAGGCTCCCCAGGAAATTGATACAAATTCCAAGGACTTCTCTTCTGACGTGGCATTTAGAGCATATCACAGGCAAGAAGGCTGGTCTACAACATCTTGGCACATTCAAGTCAGACCTGAGTCAGTGCTATGAAATAACTGTAATGTCTGTTACCTATGCTAAAGGGTCTTTGAATATGTTCTGGGTAATATTCAGAAATTCTCAGAATTTCTTTTTGGTTTTACAAAGAAATATTTACTTCCAAAGTATAAAGCAAATCTACAAAAAGTTTAGCCCTGTTCCTATAAGCGAGCAGGCTAGGTCATTTTGAATGCCAAAGAACAATATGAATATTTGCACTAAGTAGAATTCTTAGTCTTACATAAGATGGGGTGGGGGGAATGTAAAGATAAACATCTACAGTCACCTTCTTTAAAGTCTTTCAATCAGTTTTTATTGTTCAGTTGTGCCTACCTCTTCATGACCCCATTTGGGGTCTTCTTGGCAAAGATACTGGAGCACTTTGCCATTTCCTTCTCCAGCATTTTATGCATGAGGAAACTGAGACAACTAAGGTTAAGTGACTTGCCCAGGGTCACATAGCTAGTAAGTGTCTGAGGCTAGTTTTGAACTCAGGTCTTCCTGACTCCAGGCCCAGCTCTCCATCCACTGTAATACCTAACTTCCCTTTAGCTAAAAATAATTTAATTCAATTCCAACCTTTATTAAATGTCTACTATGTTAAAGTCACTGTGCCAGTACCCGTATCTTAGTTTCAATCTATGATCAGAAATTAGTAATCTGGGGAAGAGCTGATGATTTTTTCCCCAATAAGGTTTACCTACCAGAAGATGCCTGTCCTGTTCTCATTCCACTACCAGCAGTCTCCCCACCATGACCTCACTCACCAACATCTCCCCATCACTGGCAACTAGGATTCCACCTCAGGCTCACCTCAGCTCTGCCAGGTGAGCTTTTTGCTCTTAATAACAAAATACATATAAATTAGTTACTTAAAGAATATTAGACCTGAGAAGGATCTCAATTCCCCTTCTTTCAGCCTCAGATTCTATTAGCTTATGAACTAGATATCACCTAGTCCAAACCCTTCATTTTACAGATGAGTAAACTAAGGCACAGTGGAGGTAACTGGTTTTGCCAAGGTCATGCCGCTAGGGGCAGAGTCTAGAACTCCTATCCCTGAGATCAGGACCTTTTCCTTTACAATTAGGATGATAGGCTTAGAGTTGGATGGGATCTTAGAGGTCATTAAATCTAAACCTTCATTTTCAGGAGAGGAAATTAATGTTCAAACTTGCCCAAGGTCACTAAGTTCTTTACTTAGAACTTTGAACATAATCCTTTAACCATCAAGGGGCTTTGCTAGCTACTAACCTAATCCTATTCAACAGGGAAGTTCAGATACTGATCCAGTCTCATACTCACCCTAGTAGGTAGGTATTCATTTCACCCCACAACTGGGGAAGAGTCGAACTCTCTATGTCTCACAGTTTGAAGATGGTGTTCTATCCCCCAGAGCAGCTACGTGGCAGTGAAAAGGGAACCGGAACTGGAGTGAGGAAGACCCGAGTTCAAATCCAGCCTCAGACATTTACTAGCTGTGTGACCGTGGGCGGTTTGCCTCAGTTTCCTCATCTGTAAAAATGAGCTAGAGAAGGAAATGGCAAACCACTCCGGTGTCTTTACCAAGAAAACCCCAAATGGGGGTCACAAAAAGTCAGCTACAACTGAAACAAATGAACAACAACAATTCTATCCCGCAACTGTGTTTCTCACTGAATATTAGTGCCAACTTGATATCTAAGGAGGATGGATCTGCCCAATCAGAATCATTGATAAGCCCCTATCTTATTACAAAACCTTATTTCCTCCTTGAACGAACTTTTCTGAGCCCAAGTCATGTGAGCTTGGCAACATTCATCATCATCATCATTGTCATAATCATCTAACAACACCTAGTATTGATTACATCTTAAGATTTGCAAAGCACTTTACATACATTCATTTGATCCTCACAACAACCATGTGAAGTAGGTACTGTTATCTCCATTTTAGAGATGAGGAAACTGAGGTACAGACAACTTAAATGACTTGCCTATGGTCACACAGTGTCTGAAGCAGGATTCCAGCTCAGGTCTTCCTGACTCCATGTCCTATGTGCTTCCTACTGTACACCTAGCTGCGTAATGACATTACTTTCACATAGGAATAGACTAAATTTGCTCAGCTATGTACTATGTTCTCCTCTTGGCACAGAATCAATAAAAGCAATAAATAACAAAAGATCTACTGCTCAGCTGCACCCTGCAGCCTCTCCCAGGCCTAAGCCATTTTTAAAACTACATAAGTCACTCTGAATCCAGGTTCTAATCTAAGAAATATATATATATGATACATGCACATAATATATATATATATATATATATATATATATATATATATCTCTCAATTTGTTTAGTTCCTCCCCCACCCCCACCTCTGAGCAAGCCAAAGAGAATGTACAATGCAACACAGTTTGTAACTTCTGTTCAACTCATGTATTCAACAGATCTGGTCATTCAAATGAAGACTCAGGAACTCTGGACCCAGGACTTCTAGAAGCCCAGGGCATAGGCTTAGAGTCAAGTGAAAATCAGACTCGACAGTTGGCGCTTTTCTGTTCCTTGTCTGGTCATTCCTGGGCAGTGAATTCGATGTCAGTCTCTAGCAAGGAAATAATCCACTACGACCACATCACCATGACGTCTCTGACTTTGAGCCCTTTAGTTTTTAGCACCCCTAATCCCACTACTACACTGCCACTTCTTATTGCATATTTTTTGGCCACCATCAGTCAAAACCTCATTACTCCATGAATCGGGGGAAAGCAGATAGAATGAGAGTACTATACCTGCCAGCATTTCTATAGTATTGATGGTACTGGTGATGGATTTTTTTTCTGTTTATGTCTATTGGTTTTCATATTAGGAACCTTGCCCTGAAATGCCAGGGTTGTTTTTCTCCTCTCTTTGAAACTCAGGTCATCAGTGAAGAAGCATCACATTCGACGCACAACAACTTTGGAATTAACAGATGGATTCTCTCTGCAGGTAGAAAGGAACAGTCTCGTGGGGGGAAATCTAGAATGGAAAACCATGTCCACTACTTCAGAGCATGAGTTCCATTTGGACTTTTTGTGCCTACCTATATAACAAACTGCTTTCCAGTTTTCCCAGCAGTTTTGTCCTATAGTAAATCCCTTCCCCACTAATTACGGTCCTTAGTTTATCTTGGTATTTTGCACCTGATAGATTCACAGATCAACTTTTCTATTTTTTAACCATAATCAAATTTGATAACTGTTACTTTTAGCATAGGATAAGATCTGATGCTGTTAGGGTACCTTTTCCTTTCTACTTTTTTCATTATTTCCCTTTAGATTCTTGACCTCATGTTCCTCCAAATGGATTTCATTTTTCAATTGTTTTTTTCTTAGCTCTGTAAAGTAACTCTTTTGGAATTTGATTGGCATAACCATGAATCTATAAATTAAATTAGGTTGCACTTTCACTTTTTAAGTATATTGACATGGCCATGATAATTAGTATCTCTTCAGTTATTTATGTCTTCTTTTATTTCTATAAAGAAGATTGCAGTTGTATTCATATAATTCTGTGTGTCTCGGAAAGTGAACTCCTTACTATTTTATACATTCTGTAGTTAATAGAATTTCTTTTCTCTCTCTTCTAGCTGCATTTTATTGGTAATATGCAGAATGGTTGCTGTTTTTTGCCTCCCTCTCTCTTTAAATCACAAAGTTATTCAACAGAGCACACAGACTGTCCATCAGTTATGCTCTACTTTCTTCATATGATCATCCTCTCCTGATATCAGACATAATCGTTATTATTCAGGCCCAGATTTACCCTGTCATCATTATCTCCTAACGTTCCTTCCCTTAATCGTCTTATAGCCCAGGATATGCCGGAGCCCGTTCTAACCAGCCTCAGAACCAACTGTTAAAGTTTGAGTGCAAGCATTTATTCGTCAGAAATCTACCCCTACAAATCAAGGCTTTATTTATTGTTTTGTTGATTGTCTAGACTTAAGCAAGTGTTAATAACACAGATTATACTTAAAAGTACGTGTGCATGCGTGTTTCCCAGTTGTTAAACAGTGTGTGTTACCAGCACACCCCTGCTCATAGCCTCCCCGGGGGACAAGGAAACCTACATTATAAGACATACTTAAGGCAAAAGGCCTGAACACTGACACACACTTTCTAACCCTCACCTTTCTTCAAAGGAGCAACTCAAGTTAGCAACCCTCTAAAGACATACAGTTCAGGCCCTGTGGTAGAGTTGGAACCTGATCACAAAGAAAAATTTATTACACAACCCTGGTGTAAGATGTGGGGCCAGCTATTCACTTTATAACTTTATACCTGAAACCCCACCCAGAGGCAAACAGAACTAGCTCAGTTTTACCTCAGGAGGCACATTGTCTCCCAGTTGTGCACCTGTATTGCTATGTAATAGTACAAGTACTTCACCCCCTCTCAGTTCTAAGACACCACACACACACACACACACACACACACACAGAGGCATGCCTCCTAATCTGGTTGGCACTTAGCACTAAACATATGGAAGGCACTTGACATATATTTGAACTGAATAACTGAGTTCATTCTATATTCAATGAGGGAGTGCAGAAGGGAAGGACATTGAAGACAATCTTGTCATTTTTTTTTTGTTTTATTTTGCTTTTGTTTTTAAAGTCAGCCTTGGAGACAAAAAGATAAACTTGTAGTGATGTTCGTTTGTAGCCAAATTTCAATAAATACTATTTGAAGCAAAAAACCATCAGCTCAATAAACCATCAAGCTGAAAACTCAAGTATTCACCCAGACATACTCTATAAATTTATTGATCTTTGATGGGTATTAAAGGTTAAGCAGACATCTCCCATATAATGTATAATGGGGAGACTGGCCAATGAGGGCTCAGACCTTGGGAACATACTTGGATTTGTCCTTCCTGGTGATCTATAAAGAACATATACAAATATTTTCTTCTTGGTTCTAATCCAACGTGTGGAACGTAAGCTGATTTCCAGTCATATATGACTAAAGGGGCTTATGCTATGTAATGATTAAAAGTCTTCTGATTGGCTACAGAGTGGAAAGTACAAGTGATTCAGGAGGTGCTGGATCAGAATTGAGGTCACATACACAAGGGATGGCCTGATGACCTCTCTGTCTCTTTTCCTTCCTGGAAGCAAGCGAGGCAAGAATTGCCCTGGGCTGCTGGATAGGGAACTAGCTGCATTTCCTCCAACAGGCCGCCACGCCACGTCTCTGTGACAAATAAATACTGAGCCTCTGTTTCTTTTGTTTGTTCTTCCTTAATCTTAGGTGAACAAGTATGCAGAAATGGATTTGTCCCGGTGGTGACTTCTTTGTGAGATCGCCCAGTCAGCTGGAGTAACAGTGGCTGATGACAGAAGAAGCACCTGCACCCACATGTGAAAAGACAGTCACCTGAGGAAGGGTGTGACTATGTTTTCATCACGGAAGAATTCATCACAGAATTCCTTTAATTGGCAGGGAACATTATTAAATTTAAAGAGAAAACATGGTATTCTGCAAAGTCAATCAATTAGCATTTATTAAGCTCTTACTATCTACCTGGCTCTGTGCTAAGTGCTAACGATACAAAGAAAGGCATAAGACAGTCTCTGCCCTCAAGGAGAAGACCACATGCAACCACTCATGTATGAACACAAAACATACAGGATAAATTGAAGATGATCCACAGAGGAAGGGCAACTAGCATTGAGGGCAAGCTCTGTATTTTGAGGCAGGGGACCTAGTTTCAAATCCTGCCTTTGTGACTTACTACTTGTGTAACCCTGGGAACATCATTTACTCTTTCTAGACTCTATTTTCTCATCTATAAAATGAGGTGATTGGGCTGGTTGGCCTCTAAGTTTCTTTTCTTTCTTTTTTCTCTTTTCTTTTGTTTTTTTTTGGGGGGGGGAGGCAATTGGGGTTAAGTGACTTGCCCAGAGACACACAGCTACTGAGTGTTATGTGTCTGAGGCCAGATTAGAACTCAGGTCCTCCTGACTCCAGGGCCAATGCTCTATCCACTGTGCTATAAGTTTCTTTTCTGCTCTAAAGCTTGTGATTCTACTGTTTTACTAATCAAGAAGGTTAGAACAATAATAATTTTTTAAAAAAGATAAATAGCAGCTATTGCCAATTAAAGATTAATTAAAATGACCCTATCAGAAATATGATGTAAGTCAATGGGAAAATTTAGTCCCCAAAATCAATTTGCATGCTGCTTCATAGAAATACATTTTTGACATAGAGTGAGGTATACTTACATTAAAAAAAAAAAAACCATTTGGAAATCTATTACTTGGTTGGTTGTTTTCCTTCATTCTCAAAGAAGACCAAAATGACATCACCAGGGGCATCTAGGTGGCAAAGTGGACAGAGCACCGGCCCTGAAGTCAGGAGGACCTGAGTTCAAATCCAGCCTCAGACCAAACACTTGACACTAGCTGTGTGACCCTGGGCAAGTCACTTAACCCCAATTGCCTAAAAACAAAACAAAAATAAAAAAAAATAAAAAAATAAAAAAAAAATGACATCACCATATTGGAGTCAAGGGACAGCATGTCCGAATGTGGCTGATCAGACCAATGTGAGCTCAGAAGGTCTACCACGGGTCCTGCACAAATAGTCCATATAATTCATTGATCAACAATTATGCAACAAAATACATAAATGCATGCGATGGCAACTTCCCCATTGGCGAAATGAAGGCTTGAATTAAATAACCTCAAAGATCCCTTCCAGACCTGAGGTTCTATAATTAATAGCTCTATTTTGTGGATCCAAACCATGCCTGCCCATCTTGTACAACTCTTGGCCATTCCCTCCATAAGTTCACCATAGGAGACTGACCTGAAGCATTCAGGACCTTCCCTAAATTCTCTTATCATCTCAAGGATAATAATGGATGACTTGTACTATTCACCAGTTATTCCTCCCTCTGGCCACATGACCAGCCGATCTTCTTTTTTGATCATACATTTCTTTGACAACTTCGTTTTGGCAACTTCTTCTGCATAGTTGTTGATAATGTGCCAAGGGCAGCTCATGGTCTCTGAGGTCACTGAGTGACTTTCAGTTTCAGTTCTTTGGAGATTTTGTTGTTCTATGTCTCCCAGTCAAATTACTTCTATAATATAGGGGTATTATGGAGGGTGACCATTCAGAGGTTGAAAAGTGGTGTTTAAAGTATCACCAGAAGAACATTAGTATTAAAATGATGGATTTTTGTTTTAGAGAGATGCTCGGTCAACCTATTTGTATTGACAATATATTAAAAATAGGCATTGTGATCCCAAGTATTTATGGCGCAATAGTGGCCATAATGCTATATTTAAAAACTATTGACCTTTAGTATGTTGAATTGAAGAAAATGAAAGAATAAATCTGAATAATGGTTTCAGTTCACTAGTAATTGAGTTATTTTCTTTAATGAATGGTAAGCATATTCCTATGGTGGCATTCATATAGAATGTGGTCTCAGTATTCATTTAGAGGAGGAATTCTTAACTTTTTTTGTACCATGGCAGTCTGATGAAGCCCATGTACCCCTTCTAAGAATAATATTTTTAAATATGTAAAATAAAATACATAAAATTACAAAGGAAAGCAATTATATTGAAACACACCTATCAAAATAATAATTTTTTAAAAGCTCATAGATTCTAGTTTAACTATGGATTTAGAAGAACCCTCAAAAGAATATAAATTCCTTGATTTATTTTATTTTTGTCTTTGTATATCAGATAATCTAGCAGAGTGACTGCAAATAGTAAGTGCTTAATAAATGGTTTATTGATTGATTTTTTTTTTTATTTTAAAGAAGCATGAGTAATAATCCGTGAGACTAGGAGGAAATACCTACTTCTTTTGTTTCCATTTTGTATTGAATTGCCAGGAAGACCTGATTGAATTTACCTTTGAATATCATGGATAAATCACTTAAGCTTTTCTCACTGACCTAGGCAATCCTGGCATAGGTTCCCAAAGTGGGTGATACCACCCCCTGAGGGGTGCTGAAATGATCCAGGGCAGGCAGTAGCAGCCTCTGGTACAATTGGGGAGAATTGAATAAAAATAAGTGGGCAGTAGAAACATAAGGAAAGAAGAGAAGATAGGAAATTTTTGAAAAAAATGTTTGTACACTTTTCATCTGTTGTGTTACAGAGTTAAAGTTGTAATGATCACATTATTTTCCAAATAAACACAAAAAATGCAAGTTATAACCAATCAGTGGTCAAGTCTGCCGACAAGTCTTAACAAGCAAGTGTTGGCAGGAGAGCATCGTAGGGAAGTCCAGTGTGCATCGGCAGGAATATGTGCATGTAATGACTTGTTTATAATACGATACTATATGGTTACATGATGCAATATTACATCATCAAAATTTCAATGCTGGGAAAAACTACATATTTATAATAAATTATTAAATTTAAGAGGCATCATTTTTTAAAAAAGGTTTTATATATTTTTTGAAATGATGCAAATTTTTTAAAAAAAAAACTATAAAAGGATTAAAGAAAATTGATTTCCTAGAGGGTGTTAAGCAATTCTTTTTGAAGGGGGCGGTAAGACAAATAAGTTTGGGAACCTCTGCTTTAAGATAATACAGAGGAAGTGCTGACCTGCATTGGTAAAACACAAGACTCTACTTCTAACCAAAAAAAGAAAAGGAAACACTAGATAGAAGTAAAAGGGGAAAACTATAATCCCAAGTTCATGACCATTGGAACAGAAACTCCTAATCCCTTGGGTGATGCCAGTCAAAGTCACCAGCGCCAAATGCCAGGGAGGCTTCTGGGTTTTCTTTTTTGGGGGGGGGGGGGGGTAGATCGGAATTCTTGGCTGATTTTAATACAGTGACCCTCCCCCCCACTTCAAATGCTGGTCTGGGTTAATCAGAGGCACAAAGGCCTCCATTTACTGCTATTTTCTTCATGAAGAAGATGGAATCTGCCTGAATATGGTTTCATCCTAAACTCAAAAATTCAGCTACAGAAAGCCAAGTGAGGCCTTCTTGTCTTCTCCAGGGGGGCCCTAATACTTTAGCCAAAAGAAACTGCTCTAACCAAGACCATTCCAGGCTGACACATGCTATTTTTCTACTCTCCCTTGGTGACTCAGACATTCAGTTCACAGAAACTTTTGCCTGTGTTTCCTTCCTTTGTTTTGGCTGCTAGCCAGGAGACAGGATCGACAGCCTGTTTTCCCATTCCAACCATTGGGTCAAGCCTGGTAAGAACCCCAGGCAGAGAGGGATCAATGTTTATAGATCCAGTTGCTTAACAACAAACACCAGCACACTCTCTATCTAACCCAAACATCTTAATGACCACTTATTCCAAGCAATATTCACCACAACAACAGTTCAGTCCAATGAAAGCATTTGGACGCACCCTTGGAACTCCCTGTAATAGGATTTGACCTGTATTACCTTCTTTTCCCAATGGAGCTTGAGAAGAAAGTGGTTGAAAAAACAGTGCCCCTTCCATACTTTGAGAATATTTTCCCACACATAATGTTAAAAAAATATTCAGTTCCCAGGAAAGCTTTGTAAGGACTTTTCCCAATAGCCCACCCTGTCTAGTATAAGAGGGGGAAATCGGCTCCAGATTAAACTAGCAGGAAATTATGGGAGTTTTCTAAATATTCAGATAGGCAATGATCCAGACCACTGCAGGCCCTAGAGATGAATCAAGTTGGGAGAAATAGAAATAATGATTGATAGGCTTGAAACAGAAAAGAGGAGTGGTTATTACTTAATGAAATATAGAGTGACTTAAAGGTAGAGTATTTAGAGTCAAGTCTCTAAGATTTGTTCCAGATCCCCAGTCTCCTAATGACAATATTTTATTTCTATCCATGGATTTCTCCCCACTCAAGTCTGAGAAAAAAGTATTGTGTAGGTGGGAGAGAGGGGACTAATACTTTATAGGAATTAAATTCAATTTATTATGCACCCACTGTACTAGGCATGGTGTCAAGCATTGAGATATAAAGACAAAAACAAAATAAACCTTGCTCTCAAAGAGTTTACAGTCTGGAAGATGGCAAAATCATCACAACCCTGGAGGGTAGGTACTGCTATTATTCCCATGTTACAGATGAGAAAACTGAAGCAGACAAAGGTTAAATGACGTGCCCACGGTTACACAGCTAGTAAGGCTAGATTTGAACTCAGGGTTTAATGTCCAGAGAACTATCTGCTGTTCCACCTAGCTTTCCTCACTTCTTCTTTAGCTTCCTTGCATCTGGAAGTACCTGTACTAAGCAGTGGCTCTTCCAACCATGAAGATAGAAAGAATCCTCCACACCCCCCCAGATTGTAAGCTCCTTGAGGACAAGAAGTATTTTGTTTTTGTCTTTGTATCCCAGCACTTAACACAGTGCCTAATACATAGTAGGTGTATGTGATATATAATAATATAATAAATAATAAATGACTTTGAATTGAATTAAATTCCTACAACATAATGGTCCTCTCTCCCCCACCTGCATAATAAGTTTTTACTCAGACTGGAGAG
>NW_020945638.1:0-38597 GCF_900497805.2 Vombatus ursinus
CACATTAGTTGCCCCTATGCCAGGCTGCCTCTCTATTCTAAAGCACCGCACCCCAACAGCACAAAATTCTTCCTCTCATGTGATATAGGTGGGGAAAAAAAGCAGTAACTTTCTTATACCGTGACTGAGAGACCAGCCTTGGACAACAGATCTGGTCCTCAATCCTAAATTTGAGGTCATATTAATTAATATTAGAACCAACATTATTAGAAAAAACGTTTTCAAAAGGTAAAGACACAAAATCAATTCATTCAGATAAATTTAAAGAGGCAAAAAATGTAAGCCTCAACTCTAAGAAACAAACTCTAACTCAAGAGACTAAAGCACAATTCTTCCCTCAGCCCTCTGTGACATCTAGATTTTTTATCTTGACCAATAGGCTAAAACAGCAGAATTAATAAAATCTGCCAGCATTTTTGTGTAAAATAAGGCAATTTGTATTCTGACAAAACTGCCCAGCTGGATTACCTGTTAAGATACCTGGTATACTCCTGGCCTTATCTTCTGGGAACAAGAAGGTGCTGACCCATCTTATAATTAGACAGTGAGTACTGACTAAGGCTCTCAACAGAGCCAAAAACTGCTGCTACTGCTTATCCTGATTCTCATCTACCAGCTGTTTGACTTTTAAATTTCAGCTCCCATCTGAGTAATGGGCAGGGATAAGGAAGTCAAGAAAAGAAAGCTATATTAGGTATTGTGGAGTAAAAGAAAATAAAAGTAGAGGCAGAACTGTGAAAGAGGCTGAAAAAAGAAAGACTATTTCTAAACCAAAAATTGAAGCTCAAAGTAGAAGCTCTTATTTTGAAATCAAAACTTCCTTCTGGCATATCCATTGTGACAGCTGGGTAACTAAATATTCCATTTTGCTTCTGAATTTATTAAGATTTGAAAAGGAAAGCAGGGATAGTCAAGACAGAAAGATTTTTCTCTAGAACCTTCTTTTCTACCCCATGATGCCTTAAGAAATTCAATTCATCAATCTGAGACATTTTAAGAATGTAAAAAGCACTATGTTGAATGCTGGAAATACAGGGACAAAAATGAGACTGTCCTCACCCTCAAGGCATTTACAGTCTACTGGGAAACTAGAGTTGGTGTTCTAAGCCTAGTTGTGTACCTTATATTTTCTGAAATAGTAACAACCTTAGGCAATGGGAAGAGGACAGCTGGTAGGAGGTTTATGGTGAAGGAACAACAGATCAAAAAAGGGTAATTAGGGTTAGAATGGAAAGGATCAAAAAAAAATGTTAGTCCTATTTCTGATACCCCTAGTATTTTTTTTCTGGCACTTATATAATTCTTTTTCTATGAAAAGAGAAGCAGATTAGGCTTAGACTCCCCCAGGACTGTTAGGGTATTCTGTATTAGTGTTTTAATAGTAATAGGGAATGGAAGTAATTACAAAGTTCTTGCCACAGTTGAAAGCACAACCCAAACTGAGAGCATCAGATGGAGAGTCAGAAGTCCTTGATTCTAATCCTTGTTCCGAGTTGGCGAAACTTTGCTGTGGACATAGAACAACTAGTCCCAACCTTGTCTTAAATCTTCCTTGGGTAACCTTCTGGCTTCCTCTGGCTTCCTTCCCAATTTCTCTAGCTCCAGAGGAATAAGCAATGACTTTTGCAACAATGATACTTTCCAAAGTTCAACAAGTAGTAGATAGGGAATAGGAGTAAGACAGGATGAATCACAATGGGAAGATGACAAATATCAATTAAAAATGTACGGACCTTTCATTTCTCAACTTTTTGAGGTGTACCATACATAAATCAATCATCCTGGCCACTTTAATACTTTTTTAAGGAACAATCATATGCTGTTATGATCAAGGTAATCTACAATTACCAAAGAAAAGTAAATGATGCTCCTTATGTTAATTAAACTTCTTCACTCTGTGCTCTGATATAATTACAAACCTGACACTGGCACACTCTTACAGGTTTAAAATAATCTTTTAACACCATTAAAGATGATGTGTAACACCACTAGTATAAATGGTTAATACTATTCTAAGTGTTGGTAAGATAAAATTATTAATTTTATGCAAATTAAAAATAAGGCATTTAAGGTAGGGAACCTCAGTAGCAGACAGTCTTTTGGCTGAGAAGATTCACTTTCCAAGATTTGTCTCAAAGGCATAAGCTATAAGGGAGAGAAACACTGGGAAGCATCACTTCAAGAAGCATAAAAGATAAAGAAATATGGTCTTAATAACCACAAAAATTCATTAACAAAGATGTGATGGAAAACTGAAAGCTCTTAGATGCTATTAAGGAAAGTTACTTTAGAAATAAGAAAAATGTACCATAAATGAGAAGTGTTTCCAAACTTAGGGAAAGTTAATAGGTTGAGAGGCCTAGCCCAGCACAAAAAAAAAAAAAAAAGAATAAAATAAAATCTTGATCTCAGAAGGAAAGGTTCAAGTAGAAAGTTTGAGTTAAGGACACATAAGAGAACGGAAGAATAGTAAAAGACCATGTGCTAATGTTTACTCTCACGTATCTCTTGGAATGGGGATGTAGCTTTGATATAAAATAAGGCATCTTCAAAATAATATCACCCTTCATTTTTATTATACTTACACTTTTTAAAAATCTTTTCCATTTTTTCAACTTAGCTTCCATATAATTTTTTGAGGCAGAAAGGGTAGGTACTATCCCCTCTGCTTCTCATTTAAGATAAAAGACTGTGCTTTGGAAAATTTCTACATTTGTTTGGTGACTTTGGCATCAACCACATTCACTGCCAAACCCTTACAGAATCTATGAAGCTCTTATTACAGTGCATCCTCTAGCATCGACACCACTTTAAGTTACAGCCATGACAAACATTCAAGTTCAATCTTTTGAAACTTATTTTAGCGAAGTATCTAAACAATGGATTGACTTACTTAGAATGTTGTAACTTGTCCTCTATAAGTGGAAGAACAGCAGGAATCATTTCTCGAGGAAAGATCTGACTGACGATGGTAAGCGCCATGCATACTTCCACCAAGTTTGTGCTCTGCAAGTCCTATCAAGATTATTAATCAAAGAAAATTACAATTGTTGCACATTTGGACACTCCATGGGTTAAGTTTTTAATGAAGCTTAGTTCAAAAGTACTGTGAATTCTATAATTTTACTGTTTTTCTGTTGACTGGTATCAATTCACGATTCATTCATTTCATGCAAGTTTACTAGTAGTTTATACAGGAAATTCCCATTTAATTTGCCTTAACAAAGTCAAAACATAAATTAGAATACAAACAGTGGAAAGAAAATGAAATTGTACTTCCCTTCCCATACTGATCAACGTAGTGTTTTTTGACTACGCTTGTAGTTGATAATCTTTTTAAGTAAGAGAACCTTTTTTAAGGTCAAAAAATTTGCAGACCCCTCATATAATAAGGGTTGTACAATTAGTATCTGCTGAATGAGAAAATAAATGCTAATGAAAAGCTACTATATATATTCAGTAATTTTTAAATAAATGTTTATGCCATTGATGAAAAAACAAATTTGACACCTCTTGAAACCTGAGTTAACAACTCAGACTGTGAACTTAAATAGAAGTGACCTAGCTAAAAAAAAAAAGTTTTCATTCCAAAGGTCTAAAAAAAAACTTCCTATTAGAAAAAAATAAAAAATCAATAACATATAACTTTCAACAGAAAATCTCTTTATTTTTTTTAGGTTTTATAGTTTGGAGGACCCAAATGAAGAACAAAATGTGCTTTATCAGCATAGGCACTTGAAGGTCCCTTTGTAATAACTCTCTGGCCCCCTCAGGGGTTTAGGAAGGGAGACATTATACTAAGTAATTTACTAGATCAAAGGCAAAAACTATTTTACTACTTTCTTTTCCACTCAATAATTTAATTTGTCAGACTTTGATTCATAGTATTACCTAGATTATAAACTTTTAAAAATCTATTTCTAGCATATAGAATATCTGGAAAAAATGTGGAAGAATTCAGAAAAAAATTAAAATTAATGTTAAATGTTAAGGCAGTGAGATTCCAGAGTTGTACACTAGCGTTGTCATGAATTGTCCTTAACATTTTGATCGTTTAGTTTCCAGACTAAACACAATATTCACTAGAGAATTATGATCTGTTTTGTTCTTTCCAAATTCTAAACCTAAAATGCATGGTAATTTTACATTGCAGGGGTAGTGTTTATCCTTAGGACAATACTACATATATATTTTAAGTGACATGTGGGATAGGGATTAAAAAAGGAAGTACTGCAAATTTTTTAAACAGTCTCTATAAACTTCTCCTGCCTATCTCTTGATACATATGTTAATGAAATTTCAAATGGCCAAAAGACAGACAGCAGCTGGAAGTAGGACAGAGATAATCCACAGGTTGGATAAAAAAAGAACTTTCATCAAAAAAAAGTTATATTTTACAATTAGCACTCTATGAAAGAGGAGTTGAAACAGAACTATCTACCTACTCCTGAGGCTTTACTAACCAACTCAAATATACCATTACGCTAGATATAGCCTGGAGGCCCTCAAGTCTACCTTAATAAGAATTGTAAAATATAGCAAAATAGCCCTCAAGTACTCAGAAGCTGGTTAAAGAGCTTCTAGATTTTCTAAGGCCTTCTGTTTTATCTCCTACTCACTGCTCATTAATATATCCATCAAAAGATATACACAAGAAAGATACGGAGAGAAAATTCAAAACAATCAATTATGAATTAGCAGCAATTTGGGGGGAATAAAGGTTTAGAGGGTGGAAAGTGGTAACTATTTGCTAAAATAAAGGGATTTCAATTACCCCATTATTTTCTTTTCTCTATTAAAATAGACAACAGAAAATTTGCTGCCATTTCTATCAGATATTACCATGGCAGAACAGTCTCCAACATCTTTCCTGTTTAAAAAAAAATATAGACTAGCTCTTCCAGTCTCTAGAACACGGAAGTACTTATTAATTCTGTACTAGGGATGGTGATAGTGGTGTTGTTTCTACCTATTTCCTTTCAAACAGTGCCCTTTTTCAGTCAAAAGCAAGTGGGGAATTATAGTATGGATAGAATCCAGTAATTGGCAAATGAGGACTACCCCTTACTGCTCCACTTCTTCTAAAATGATCTTCATTCAAAAAGCCAACAGGAGAAATCTCAAGTACTTTCTAAAGATTAAAATCATAATGATATTTCCCAAACTGGCTATATAAATAGTACCTTTACAACCGTATTCACAAGGAGAAGCAACAATTCATGGTTTTCATGTAGAAATAAAGAAACTGCCAAATAACCTACAAAAGACAATAAGGAAAAAAAATCCCTTCATCACTACTTTCCAAAAATAAATCAAAATGGTTACATAAAGCAATGTATACCAAACTTCAAGCATTAGTGATACAAGTTAGGGGTCAAATAGGAAAACAGATTATACATTTTTCTAAGATCCAAAGAATATTATTGTCAAAATGAGGTAAATGATTACAGATTCTTCTTATAATAATAGCTCACATTTACAAAGCACTTTTAAGATTTACAAAACACTTGCTCACAACTTGATGAACTAGGACAGTATTATTATCCCCATCTTATACACAAGGAAACTGAGGGCCAGTGAGGTTCAAGTATTTGTCCAAGGTCAGACAGCTAGTATGTGCTGGGGCTAGGACTCAAACTCTGGTTCTCTGACTACAAACCTAGTGGTCTTTCTACTATATTCTAACTGGCTTGTCTTTGACAATTATGTAATCCATAATTACAGCATGTATCTGAAAAAGAGGCCTAAAATTTAATGGTTTTTCAGATTTCCAAAACCTTTTTGAAAAGTTTTTTAAAAGTATCCAAACCTTATATGTCATTAT
The DNA here is from genome assembly GCF_900497805.2 of Vombatus ursinus. NCBI lineage: Eukaryota > Metazoa > Chordata > Mammalia > Diprotodontia > Vombatidae > Vombatus > Vombatus ursinus. The sequence goes on from NW_020945638.1 coordinate 5,825, forward strand.
AGCTATTTTTTAGAAAATTTCTGTACTTTCATGCAAAATAGTCCACATAAAAAATGGTTAGGTACGAACTAATAAAATTTTGTTGAAATTGCTAGGGGGCAGCTAGGTGGCGCAGTGGATAGAGCACCGGCCCTGAAGTCAGGAGGACCTGAGTTCAAATCTGGCCTCAGACCAAACACTTGACACTTACTAGCTGTGTGACCCTGGGCAAGTCACTTCACCTCAATTGCCTTTAAAAAAAAAAAAAAAATTGCTGAAGGAATTGTACAGTTGCATTGTTGGGCAAGCTGCATGATGTTACTCAAATTCTTAACTTACAGAACTCAAAAACTGAATAGGTAAAACAAAACAATTCTACCAAAATATTCCAAGAGGGAGCATGGCATGGTAGAAAGTAGGCTGGATTTAGAAACCAAAGACCTCAGTTTGATTCCAGGGCCTGCTACTTAACATACAGATATACCTTATTAAATCCCTCAGAGATCAAAGGAACATAGACATGGATTTGGAAGGGATTTAGAAGGTTGGTCATCCAATCCAAGCACTCGTTTTACAGATGAGGAAACTAAAGAGAAGCCAGTGCCTCACAAGCAGTAGGTGGCAGAGCCAAGATGCATCTAACTTCAAACTCATCAATCCTTTCTACTAAACCACACTGCCATCATTCTTCATCTGTAACATGAAGGACTTGGGCTTGATGGCCTCTAAAGGTCCCTTCCATCTCTAATCTGTGATCCTATGAATGTGGATGTCTCACACTATTTTATTTCTGCTATTCTTCCTACATGGACTGGTTACCAGACTGCCCCACTGACAAGGTGCACTTCATCCCTTATCATACTTCAGCTCTGCAGATGGAGGACCCCAAGGTTGTCCTCATCTTGCAATTATCTGCCACTCTTACTGACTATCCCAAGCCAAAGAAGAACAGACTTAGACATAGCAGACACCCCGATCTCATTATAAGCTAAAAGCTGTATCTACAAGATAGGCAGCATCACCCCTGAAATGAAAAAAGACTAGCAGAGGTGGAGACTCCAGGGATGCCAGGAAAGAGGGGTAGTGGAACTGCAAGAAGCAGTCACTTAATAAATATTTATTAAGTGCCTTCTATGAGCCAGGTACTGTGCTAACCACTGAGGACACAAAGAAAGGCAAAAATCACTCCCTGCCCTCAAAAAGGTCACAATCTAATGGGGAAAGACAACACATAAAAAGAAGCTGAAAAGCAAGCGGTGGAGAAGAGAAAGGAAGGAGAGCACCCAGCTAAGGGCATGAAATCCTGCAGCCAGGTAGGAAATGATAAGCTGACTTCTCGAGGTCCCTTCCTTAAACACAGGATCTGGGAGAGGCTCTCTGAAGTCCACCCCAATCTCTCCCATCAGAGGGAGAGAGAGGCACAAGAGGCAAAGGGTACTGAAAAGGTGACAGCTTCAGAGCTCATTAAATCTTGCAGGAAAATGAGTTGCTAGAGTCCAGATGAGCAGCCAGGTGGGAAATGAAGGTCAGAAAGGCTCTCCCTAAGACAGCCTATGAAGCAGAGCTCAGGTCTTTTCAGACTGATTGAAAACTCACCTCAGCTCAACTTGAACACCACCCCGCCCACCCCACCAATGTAAGTCTTGTGATGAAATGAGGTCAATAAGTGAAGGCAGAGAAACCCTGCTATATCTCAGCTGAGGGGAAGAGGCAATTGGGTGTTTATTACGTAACTGCTCCATGGACTATACATTTCTTTCCATTAGTAAGCAGATAGGAGTAAGTGATATGGTACCTCCAACTATCTCTCTTTCTAGTAGCCAATGGAAACTTGTTTCTTAAGGAAAAGTACCTCAGTCACATGCCATGAAGTTACACTGAAGACCAAGAGACAGATCACAGCCAGAACTATGCACAATAACTGTAAGTCAATCATTAACAATTATTTATCAAGTACCTACTATGTCCAAGACACTGTGATGGGCACTGCCCGGAAAGAGGCCCTGAAAAAATTTTGCAATATGAAGAAAGAAGACATACAAAGACAGCAAGCAATATTAGAACTTTGGAGCAGGCAAAGTTATCAAATTCTTCTATTGTTTAAGATTAATTAAGTGACCCCTTCACCATAGTATTATAATACCACTTCACTCTACCTCCCCAATCCCAGGCAACCCGTTTCACAATTTTCTATGTAAACTGCAAATCCATACTGCCTCCTCTAGAGACTTCATCCTTATTCTGATCAGTCCTGATCCTCTTCAAGCCCACTACAACCCAATTTGTCTATATCCTCACCTCAAAATCAAAATGTCCAAGACCAACTTTATTATCTTTCACTTTAAATCTGTTCCCCCTTCTACATCACTATTTCTAACAGTGGCACCAATATTACTCACCTCAGGTTTCCATATTCATTTTCTTCACCTCTCATATTTAATGAGTTACTAAGTTCTGTTGGTACCTCTGCAATATCTTTTGCATCCTGTCCCTCTTCTTTAGTCTCAGTGCCACCATCTTAGTAAAGATCTTCAGAAACACACAACTACACTACTGAAATAATCTCCTAACAGTTCTTCCCACTTCCATACTCTGCCCCATCTATTATATAGTCACTCCCAGATTCATCTTCTTTATACCCAGATATGGTCGTATCTCTCCAATGTTCAAGGCTCTTCAATGCTTCCCAAGTAAGTTCAAATTCTTAGGTCTAGCATTCAAGACATTATAAAGTATGGCACTACCTTCCTTTACTTGCCTTATCTCATACTATTCCCCATCAAGAACTTTATAACCTAATCAAACTTTGCAACTCTCTATCCTCCAAAAACAGTTTCACACTTCTGTACTTTTGCTCAGTGTTCCCTATTGCTGTTCCCAACCCCTTCACCTTACAGGCAAAGAAACTGAGGCCCAGAGAAGTTAAGTGATTCACCCAAGGTCACACAGGTAGTAAGTGGCAGAGACAGTACTTGAAATGTCCTCCATTCCCTGTGCCAGTTGAGTTTGCTACCCATCCTTTAAAAATGAATTCAAACGCCCTTCTTCAGAATCACAGAATTTCCAAGTTTAAAAGGCCCTCAGCAACCATAAGACCATACATTTATAGCTAGAAGGGATCTTAAAAAATTATCTAGTTGAGGGAATCTTAACCTGGGATCCATGAACATGTTTTTTAATATTCTGGTAAGTATTTCTAATATTCTGATATCAGTAATATTCTGATATGTATTTCAATATGATTGGTTTCCTTTGTAATCCTATTTATTTTATGTCTTGATAAACATTATTCTGAGAAGTTTATAAGCTTCACTGGGATGCTAAGCAGTCTGTGACAAAAAAAGGTGAAGAACCCCTGATCTAGTCCAACCCCCTTATTTTACAATCAAGGAAACTGAGGCCCAGAGAAATTAAGTGATTCATCCAAAGTTACACAGGAGTAAATGGCAATCAGTATTTGACCTCAGATTCTCTGATGCCAAAGCCAGTGCTCTTTCCATTGCCTTCCCATGACAGTCACTACTATCTCATGCCTAAAAAAGAATCCCTTCTACAACATACCTGAAAAACGATTTTCCAATCTTTGCCTGAAGACCACCAATGAAGTAAAACATATTTATCTCCTGAAGCAGTCCAAGCCGTGCTTGGATAATTTTAATTATTAGGAAGCTTTTCCTTACATCAAGCCTAAATCTGACTCTTTACAACTTTCCATTGTCCTAGCTCTGCTTTCTGGGGCCACAAGGAACAAATCTAAGCCTCTGGCAACATGATAACCCTTCAAATACCTGAAGCCAATTATTATTATCCCATAAGTCTTCTCTTTTCCAGGCAAAACACTCTAGTTCCTATGCTCATATGGCATGATGCTGAGGCCCTTCACCATTCTGGCTATTCTCCCACTTATCAATATCCTTCCTCAAATATAGCACCCAGAACTGAACATGACACATCAGGTGTTATCTGACCAGGGCAGAATATAGCAATATTATTACCTCCCTTGTCTTATATTTTATGCCTTTCTAATTAAAGCCTAAGAGCATATTAATTTTTGTTGCTGCCATATCACCATTTTCTTATACTGAGCTTGATTTTGTTTTAAACCAAGTGTAAGACATTCAGCCCTATTAAATTTTATCTTAGGAGATTTGGCCCAATATTCTAGACTATCAAAACCTTTCGGATCCCAACTCTGTCATCCAACATGAGCTATCTCTCTAACCTAACTTTATCATCTACAAATTTGATAACCATGGCAGCTATAGCTTTGTCCAACCATTCACCAGTAAAAATCTTAAACAACACAGAAATAACATTAACACAAATGTTCAGCAATGTAAATGTCAGTTTCCTCCATCATAAAATGGGTATAATAATAGCACCTACACATCATACCTGGTGAAGATCAAATGAGATACTGTATATAAAATTCTTTAAACTCTACAGCACTGTGTGAACGTGAACTGTTGTTAAGCAGTCTATAGACTGCAGTGTATTCAGCTCTAATAAAAACATAAACCATGTCTGCTTTAATTCAATGGACATGATGGCCACAGATTCAAAGACAATATTAAAAGACAGAAATTTTACTAACATACCAACTCTCTTCTCCAAGAGATTTCCTTGTTGAGCCAATTTGATAGCATGTATATAGCCAAAGGAAGATTCATACCCAAGCATTTCACAATATATAAGTCTCACCATACATTCCTTCATCAGTCTCTGAAAAAAAAATTAAATGTTAATATATATATATAAAATGGATCTTATAATGTTCTTTTATGACCAATCTACAATAAAGTCACTCAGAATGATGGTGTCAGACACAGGACCAAGACCTATGTTACAGGCTAACCATGTATGTCATATGTATAAGAATTTGATTGATGATACAATGTTTTATTAAAGCAGTATGGCAATATTAAAGTGTATAAGCTATAACTGTGACTAGCTGACTGCAGAATAAAAATTCTCATTACACAAAGCCACGTTTTTAAAATGTTCAAAAATTCTGACATTAAAATAGGTGCATTTATAAAAAAAAGTATTAAAATATACTTGGGTATGAGCCCACATATGCCCCCCCCACACACACACACACCTTCCAATGTATTGTGCCCAGGTGGCTTGCCTACTACTAAGTTCTATCCTTCCAAAAAGCCTTTCCCTTAATGTATATTTTAAGTTAATTTTCCTATTGAAAAGTCTTCTGACAGCTGGCAAGCATTTAATCAATTCAACAGCTACATTTCTCACTGCAAATTAATAAAATTGTATTCTAGTTTGTCCTCCACCAAATCCTACCCCAATGCTCCATCATGGCATGGTGACCTTGGGGTCTCAAAGGCTCTACCACCAGAACACAAGCTTTCGTAGTATCTACAATGTTGGAAGGGATTAGAGTGGCCCCTGTAATAGACTGACTCTGTTTTCCAACTTCCAAACTAGCTAATGACAGACAGGCACCTGGTGATTAATTCTGAGTATGGCCACCCAAAAAAACAAATAAAAACAAAAAATGGCTCAGGCCTGAACAGTCTCTTTCTGCTTTCGCAGGGACACTGACAGAGGGGCAGGAAAGGAGAAAAAAAATGTGAAGAATCACAGAACTTTTAGACTATCAATAAACTTTTGACAGTTGGTACTTTAAATATAAAATATTTGACCAATGGCCAAAGAGTAGACATATTATTAGAGGAGCTAAAGCATATCAATCTTGACATTCTTGCTATAAATTAAAGCAGAAGGACATAGCAGCTAAATGGAAGGATGGCTCACAGACATTCCTTTGAGAGGCCAAGAAGTTGATGAAAGAGGTTTTACTGGATGCACAGAGACAACAGGAAACATTATTTCATGAGATATTTTGTCATTGCATATTTCAATATTGATGATAAATATATGCAAAAAGGCCACCATGAAAATAACTGCAGTTGCTTGGGTATACAGGACATGGCAGCACATATCAGGCTTCAACTTAATATTTAAGGGAAACAGCAGTTGGTTGTTCTTGTTTTTTATTTAATGAAATTGCTAATTTTTTAAAGAAATTTTTAATATTGTCCACCTGCCACACAGGCACCTGCTCTCACTAAATTTGAGCAATTTAATTGAAATCCATTTTGTTTGTCTTTGATAACTAGGTTAAAAAATGTGTAGTTAGGGCCTAGTATGTAATAAATATACTTTCCATGGTTTTTAATCCTTTCAAAACATACTAAAAATATAGTGGAGAAGTTAGCCCTCCTCCCTCCCCTGCAAATGTACTTTTTATTTTGAAAAGGGAAAATGGTATTTATTGTTGTTTACTGAATCCTTTGTAAAAGTGTTTCAAATGTAGACTGTCTCCACTGTATCTGCAAAAATAATTTAAAGACATCTGTAGAAAATTTGATAACATGGACATTAGTAAACTTTTATGTAAAATTTCCATGGATAAGGAGTGCCACTGAGTTTTGGTTTTTCTTTTGTTTTGTTTTCCCCTTCTCTTTAAATGTGAGTTGACATACTTGCTGCATTTATGTAAAACTGGAGATGTGAAACAAGTTGTCCTATTTGATGCTGCTAAAAATATACTTCTACTATCTGTAAAACATGTCAGAAAAATATGCTCTTTCACTGTGAATTTCTAATGCTCTACAAATTGAAGAGGCCACACCTGCCAGTCAAGATCTCAATATCATCTTGGGCTGTTTACAGACCTTCAGAGATAAAATCTTTAACATCCTAAGTTACTGAAAAATAATATGTCTAGGAAATGGTCTGAACAATGCTTCCATTATTTATGATTTTGAAATAAAAAGCAAATTTTCAATCTTTAAAAAAAAAAAGAAAAGAAAATAACTGCAGTTTATGTAAGAACACCGGTTGCTGAGGATGAAGAGGTTGAGGAATTCTAGGAATAAGAGCCTCCAAATCAAATCAACATGCACTCGGATACTTGGTGACTTCAGTGCAAAGGTGGGAAAAAAGTATGGATGACAGAACTATCTGGGACAGCAAGGTCCAATAAGAAAGAAGGAAAGAGCCCAGAGATTGGTAAGTTATACCAAAGTCTCATGCCACCATACCATGAATACTTTCTTCAAGAAAGAAACATACATGGTGTATGTGGCAAATACCCAATGATACCATAAAGTATAAAACAGATGATATTTTAACCGGGATGAAGACTCACTTTTGCTATAGGAGTTATCTCTGAGTCAGCTTTCTTTGTAATCAAACCATCAACTCTTCTGAGGTAAGATCAGAAAATAGTTTTAAAAAAAGGAAGAAACAGGGGGGCAGCTAGGTGGCACAGTGGATAAAGCACCAGCCCTGGAGTCAGGAGGACCTGATTTCAAATCTGGCCTCAGACACATGATACTTACTAGCTGTGTGACCCTAGGCAAATCACTTAACCCCAACTGCAGGCCATGTCACAGTAGGCCTTGGGGGTGACTGAATCAGCAGCAGTAGCTTTCAAAGCTCTCAGCCCACAGACAGTAAGGGGGTCAAACAGGAGGAGATTACTGCGAACCCTTTGTGGGCACTATGTGCAGTACTCTCCACGGCACTCCCCATACGAGGTTTCGGATCATAGTCCCAGAGCAAGGAGGAGCACTAGTACACTAGAGTGTGCTGCCACAAGTGAACAGGGATCCTGATCACAGTTCTAGCGTAGAAAAGAATGTCTTTGGTTGCTCACAGACCACAGCACAGGCCAAGAGAGAAGTGATCACACCTCTACTTAGATCACACCACCTTGGAAGTACTAAAAACTTACAGACCCCTCCCCCCCAGAAGTATCTCTGCAAACAGCAGCATGAAAAACTATAAGCTTGGGACAGTGCCCATCATACTCCAGACGTGGAGCACAATGTTAACATAAAGTTAAAAGTCTGGGGGAAATAGTCTGGGGAAAAGCAAACAACAACAACCACCCAAAAAAAAACCAAAATAAAAACCCTCAACCATAGAAAGTTACTATGGTGACAGGGAAAGTTAAAACATAAGCTCAGAAGACAATGAAGTCAAAAACAGCTAAATCCAATGCCTCAAAGAAAAATGTGAATTGGTCTCAAGCCCAAAAAGAATTCCTGGAAGAACTCAAAAAGATTTTCAAAGTCAAATAAGAGAGGCAGAGGAAAAACTGGGAAAAGAAATGAGTGACACAAGAAAAATCACGAAAAAAGAGTCAACAGCTTCATTAAGGAGGTACAAAAATTTACTGAAGAAAATATCACCTTAAAAAACAGAATAGGCCAAATGGTAAGAGAGGCACAAAAATTCACTGAAGAAAAGAACTCCTCAAAAAGCAGAATTGGCCAAATGGAAAAGGAGATAAAAAAGCAGTTCTGGGAAAGTGAAGCTAATGATTCCATGAGACATCAAGAAACAACACAACAAAATCAAAAGAATAAAAAAAATGGAAGAAAATGTGAAATATCTCAATGGAAAAACAAATGACCTGGAAAATAGATCAAGGAGAGATAATTTTTAAATTAATGGACTACCCAAAAGTCATGATCAACAAAAGAACCTAGAAATCACATTTCAAGAAATTATCAAGGAAGCTACCTTGATATCCTAAAATCATAGGGTAAAATAGAAATTTTAAGAATCTACTACCTCCTAAAAGAGATCTCAAAATGAAAATTCCCCACAATATTACTGCCAAATTCCAGAACTCCCAGGTCAGGAAGAAAATATTGCAAGCAGCCAGAAAGAAACAATTCCAATATCATGGAGCCACAGTCAGACTAACACAAGACAAATCTACATTAAAGGATCACAAGCCTTGAACAAAGGAACAAAACTGAGTATAATCCTTCAGGACAAAAAAAAGAGACATTTAATGAAACAGGACTTTCAAGCATTCCTGATGAAGAGACCTGAATTGAACAGAAAATTTGACTTTAAAATATAAGACTAAAGAAGCATAAAAAAGTAAACAGGAAAGAGAACTCATAACGTATTCAATAAGGTGAAACTGTTTACATTCCTACATGGAAACTTGATACTTGTAACTTCTAAGAACTTCATCGTTATTAAGGCAGTTAAAGAGAATATACGTAGACAGAGGGCACAGGTGTGATTTGGCAATGATGGAATGATATCTAAAAACATAAAATTAAGGGTAAGAAAGAGGGATGCACTGGGAGAAGGGGGAAGACAGAAGTAGAATGGGGTAAATTATTTCACAAAAAAGAAGTATGAAAGAGCTTATACAGTGGAGTAGAAATGGGGGAGTGGCAGATATCACCTGAACCTTACTTTCGTCGGAATTAGCTCAAAGAGGTAATAACATACACTCAGTTGGGTATAAAAATTTATCTTATGCTATAGGGAAGTAAGAGAGTAAGATAAAGGGGGGAGGGGCATGCGGGAAGAGGGGCTGATAGAAGGGATGGTGGATTGGGGAAGGCTGTGGTTAAAAGCAAAACACTTTTGAGGAGGGCCTGGGCACAGAGAGAGAGAGAGAGAGAGAGAAAGAAAGATAACAGGGGGGAAAATAGAATGGTGGGAAGTATACAGTAAACATAACAATGAAAAAATTAAGTTTCTCTGATAAAGGCCTTATTTCTCAAATATATAGAGAACTGTCAAATTTATAAGAATACAAGTCATTCCCCAATTGATACATGGTCAAAGGATATTAACAAATGGTTTTCACATGAAGAAATCAAAGCTATCTACAGTCATATGAAAAAATGTTCAAAATCCATATTGGAGAAATGCTAATTAAAACAACTCTGAGGCACCACCTGTCAGATTGGCTAATATGACAGAAAAGGTAAATGATCAATGTTGGAGGGGATGTGGGAAAATTGAGGCACTAATGCACTCTTGGTGGAGCTGTGAACTAATGTAACCATTCTGGAGAGCAATTTGAAACTATGCCCAAATGACTATAAAACTGCATACATACCCTTTTACCTAGCAATACCACTACTAAATTTATATCCCAAAGAGATTTAAAAAAATAAAAGGAAAAGCACCTGTATGTGCAAAAATACTCATAGCAGCTCTTTTTGTGGTGACAAAGAATTAGAAATTAAGGGGATGCCCATCAACTGGGGAATGCCTGAACAAGTTGTGGTATATAACTGTGATGGAATATTAATGTGCCATAAGAAATAATAAGCAGGATGCTTTCAGAAAAACCTAGAAAGACTTACGTGAACTGATGCAGAGTGAAGTGAGCTGAATCAAGAGAATGGTGCACACAGAAACAGCAATATCATAAAGATATTATATAAAAAAAAATGTGAATGACTTAGCTATTACAAGCAATATAATGAGCCAAAACAATTACAAAGGACTTATGATGAAAAATGCTATCCATCTCCAGAGAAAGAACGGAAGTATGAATACAGATCAAAGTATGCTTTTTTTAACTTTATTTTTCTTGGGGTTTTTTTTTTGGTCTGTGTTTTCTTTCACAACTAATATGGAAATATGTTTTGTATAACTGCAAATGTATAACCTATATCAAATTGTCTGCTTTCTCAATGAGGGCAGAGGGGAAACAGAAAATTTGGAACTCAAAAAAAAATTTTTTTTAATTTTAAAAATTGTTTTTACATGTAACTAGAAAAATAAAATATTTTAAAAAGAGAAAAAGAGAGTATCATTAACTACTGCCCTATCTGCCTACTCTCCTTTCTATATGATATATTTATGAGAGTCACTTATATATAAACCAAGGGCATCCTTGATGAAGGTATTAGTAGGGAAAAACTAGGCTTTCATAATATTTTAACTGAAACATCTAGAGGACTTATGATCCCACTGTGCTTGTGTGTTATGAAAAAGCAATTGATTCTGTAAAACAAAATATTGCCCTACAGGCTCTTTTATAACAAAGTATCTCCTATCCACATATGACAAATCATTCAAGATGCATAGGATAATAGATTTAGACCAAGCCCAACCCCTTATTTTAGAAGATGTGGAAATTAAGACACAGAGAGGTTAAGCAACGTGTCTTCTTAACACCAAATTCAGTGCTCTATCCACTACACCACGCTCCTGAGTCCTTAGAAGATATAACAGAAAGAACCCTGTTGAATGCTCCTCTCATAATGAGCATCAGAAGAAGCATAAAACAGGTAGATATATGCTAAAAATGTCTACCTGCTATATTACAAGATGCATTTGGAAGGACAAATATGGAGTTTATCCAACAGTAAGTGTATCTAGGACAGACAGTACAGATGGCAATAAATTGGGCCCAAAGTTGAACAGAAAGAGAACCAGCTGGACTGCTTTCAGGAAAATGAAAAATTCTTTTATTAATCAAGTCTCTCATGAAAAGCAAAGTCCCATATTTTGAATATGAACATTCTACCCACGTTGCTGTAGCAGTGAACCAAACGGAAAGGTGCATGGTGGGTGTGAGCAAGCTACAACATAAAACCAACAAGGGATTCTAAAGAAGAACAGGAATAAAAGATGTCATCAAGGAATTTATGATAGGAAGAGCAGAGGCTAGTCACGTGGAAAGAACAAGGGATGACTGGTGGACATCCAGAGTGCTCCAATGGTGCCCTTGCTATGTCTCATACTGATAAACACATATAGAGTTCATCTAATTGGTGAACTACATGCTACATATTGTTCTATTCTCTAACATGACCAAACAACAGTCTCAAATACAAAAGAACATTAAAACCTATTTGCATTAACTTTTCAAACTTACCAATGTGGTACCGGGTGCAGAAACAGTTGCCTTTAGATTAGCCAGTTCCTGCTGAATTAATTTCTCTTCCTCCTGTAAAAAGTATAAACATATTATAATTAAATATTAATAACAATAATAGTTAGCATTTATATAGCATTTTAAGTTGGCAAAGCACTTTACATGTTATTTCACTTCTTCCTCACAACAACCCTATGAGCTGGGATACTATAATTATTCTCATTTTACAAATATGAAAACTGAGACTGAGAGATTAAGTAACTCGCCCAGAGTTAAGGTATCATTAGAATGTAGGTCTTCTCAATTCTCTGTCCACAGTGCCATCTAGCGGCTTTTAAATCACAGGATCACGTTCTTTTTAAATTATCATAAATAATATTAATTAAAATGCTACTTTACAAATCAGTTATTTTGATAAATTTAAAGTTTTATAGCACTACGACTAACCAGATTATTTGCATTCAATATGATTAAAGGCATCAAAAGTATCCAGTTCCCATGATATCTCAGGGATTACACGACAACTTTACAACCAAAGAATACTATGGGTCATGCATTACTATCCCTCCTCATATTACTTTCACTATCAAACTCAGTAGTGGATAGCCTAAAAGCTTCATCACAAATAAACCATTCCTGTCTTCACTCAAATTTCTACGACCCCTCATGACTGTTATCAAATTTAAATGAAGTTAGTATAAAAGAATGGAAGATGGAAAGTAGTGGAAGAACTCCTTTCCTTTGCCTGTCTCCTCCAGGTATGTTGCTACATAAATACTGAAATGTCTTGCTGAAGTTAAAGAAAGACAAGAGAAAAACAATGAAAATCCAGAGTAAGAGATTTTCTGTTTTAAATAAGTTTTGCAGATATCTTTTGCTTTTACACCAGTTATATCTGGATATAAATCCTCCTCTAGCAATGAATCCTTCCTTATAACAAAGAAAAACACAGAAGTAAAACCAACCTACTGACCCAAGTTGATAGCACATGAAACATTTTCTAAGTGTTATCTACTACCTTAGCTCAGAAGGGAGGAGGTAGGTCCCATTGCCCTCTGAAATCCAAATCAGTCATTAAAATTACTCTGCTTCCTTTTAGTTTTGTCATTTACATTATTGTGGTTATGTATATATTGTTCTACTGGTACTGCTTACTTCATTCCACATCAATTCATAAGTCTTTCTATACTTACTCTATGAGAATTTCTTGAATTCTTCATATTTATCATCACTTTCTGCATAATAACAGTCCATAATATTCATATACTCTTTCAAAATTTGTTCAGCCATTCCCAATTGATGGGCACCCACTGTTTCCAGCTTTTGATACCACAAAAGTGTAGTAATGAATATTTTAGTATTTGTAGGGTCTTTCTCTCTTTGACCTCCTCTAGATATATGTCTAGTAAGAGGATCTTGGAAGAAAGAGTATGTATGGATTCAGAACTTTAATAATTCCAAAATGTTTTCCAGAACTGTTAAATCTGAACTCTAAAAAAAAAACCTTAAATTTTGTCAAATCCTTTTGTCTTTTTTTATATATCCCATCTTACCTCCTACTCCACGTAATGAACTATTTCTTATAAAAAAATTTTTTAAAGATTAAAAAACAAAGAGGAAAAAAGCAGATCAATAAAATGTTTATGAGTATATAACCATTATGTCTGCAAAGAGGAGGAGCTACATTTTCTCAACTCTTGATATAGTATATGTACTTTGAGGACATGCCTCAGGAATACAGGCGTGAGGAGATAAGTGTCAAATGGAAGAATTTATTTTTTTTAAAGTCCATGTAATTTTAATGATCAAGCTTAGTCCAGAGAAGAGTTGAGAACCCAGAGAAGAGTTGAGAAAACTCATTTAAATTTCTCTGGATCTCAGTTTTCTCATCTATAATATAAAAGAACTGAACCCTGACCACTAACATTCCTTCCAGGTCTAAAGTTAAGATGTCATGTGTCAATCACATATTTCTTGTATATCCTTTATGCCACCTGTCTACAGATTATTGCTAAAGATACACTATAGCCTAACTATCTGTCCTTTGGGTCACTCGTAACTTTGATTCTTTGGAGGATGAGGGGTTCTAAGATTTGCACTGGAAGAACACTGGTGATAAAAGAAAAAAATGTTGAGGTTCTGTGCTGTGGAATAGTTTGGGACAATTAAAAGCACTATGCAATTTCCCAAAAAGTAACCTACCCCTCACTCTTCCTACTTCTCAATTTTGGGCCCAACTCATTGTCTACCTGCCAGTAATATCCTTTTTTAATTAAAATTTTTCTTTGATTAACAAACATGTATTTTTCTCTCTGGCCCACCTACTTTTCTACTCCCTCAAAAATAAATAACCCTTGTAACAAATAGGCATGGTCAAGCAAAACAAATTCCCACTTCAGCCATCTTCAACAATGTGTTTCTCATTCTGTACATTTAGTCTATCACCTCATTATCAGGTGGTGGGTAAAATTCTCCTTCTTCAGTCCTCCAAAATCATAGCCAATCACTGGATTCATCAGAGCTCATGTCTTCTAAAGTTTGTTGTTTTTATACTATAAATTGTTCTGGTTCTGCTCCTTCACTCTCCATAGGTTCACATGAAGCTTCCTCAGTTTCTCTGAACCTGCCCTCTTTCACCTTTTCTTACAGCATGATAGTAATTCATTATGTTCCTATACCACACTTTGTTCAGTTGATAGCACCTCCTTAGTTTCCAGTTCTTTCATACCAATATTATCATACATATACGCACTAAGTAACTAATCCAATGAACTGACATTCAACTCTATGGCCTAGCTAGATAACATACATTTTTCATTCACTTGGTCCTTCCATATGGATTATAAGATGCCAATCTCTTTCAAATAATCATGGACCTAATTAAAGAGGCATTGTAATATTTTGGGGCTTGATGCAATCAGCACAATATGATCTATAAAATGGTGCATCTTGAGTGAACCCCTATCCCACTTGGGCATTAGATAGAACTTCCACAACAATGCCAAATACCTTTGGTGAGAATGTATCTCCCTCTTTTGTGCTTTGTTTCCTAATACTCATCAGTCAGTAACTTAATACAGTTACCAGTAGTTACATGTGTAAAGGATAATATATGCATATATAAACTCTTGCTGGAAGAAAGCCCTTAAGGTCATGTTTTGCTTTATAGTCTGCTCTTTTTTGTTAGCAACAAATGCAAAAGGATATATTTTCTCCACTTTGAGAGGGGTCAGGACAAAATAACATCTTATTAAACAGTTGAGTAAATAGTAATTTACCACAGACATCAACTCCTTAAATAATGATTTTCAGTATGACTCCTTCTAATTGAGGTCTTTTCTAAGGTTCCCTTTTTATAGTTGCTACAACATTCCTTCAATGACAGCTTTCCTTCAATAATGAAATGGCAAAATAATTTTTTAGCTTATAAATGCCTGAAGGCTTGACTCATGCCTGTACAAGTTGCACTTGGCACTTAGCAGTCTTTAGTAAATATATTACACTTACCACTTTTTAGGAGCTTTGGAGTTGATTGTTTCTCAGCAAATTTTAAGTGTCTATAAGATCCCTTCACTTTATACCTAACAAGACACTGGAAGGCTTGAAAGATCCCTCAACTAAGTGCTCCACATGTGTGACAGTTTACATCCCCATCACCTCTCACCCTGAGGCATTTTAATAGTCTAACTGATATCCTTGGTTCCTATGTTTCTCCTCACCAACCCAACTTTCATGCAGCTGCCAAAACAACATCCCTAATGCAAAAGTCTGACATGATACTCTCCTGTTCATTGGCTCCCTACTTCTTACAGAATAAAAGGTATATTCCTTAATGCGGCATTTAAGGCCCTCCAGAATCTAGCTCCAGCCTATTCTTCCAGACTCATTTGACATTACTCCCCACCTTCCCACATATAATTCCACTGAAATGAAACCATCAACTGTTCCCCAACTTTGTCCTGAAATAATCATAATCATAATGCTTTAATACCTACCAAATACCTAGCGAGATATGACCAGATGGGCAGAATTATACATTAGAAGCCCACTATCTTCCATAAACTAAAAGATGACAAATCTTAATACCACAAATAAAGACCTCAAAATATCTGTGAGAATTCAAATACACTGTATTAGAACTGGCATGTCAGCACATACAAAGCTGTTGCCTACAATCCCCCAGACATAACAATGATCTGGAAAAATGTAAGGATAACATTTTAATAGATGTAGCCATACTAAATACCAATAATCTCCAAGCTATCTGGAATAAAAAGCTTTCAAAATATAGAGACCTAACAGAAGAAATAATAATCATGTGCAAACACGATGAAATGCATAACAAGTTACCTTGTCTGTTACTGTATTTGTACCAAAGAAGCTTGCAGTCAACTAAAAATCAGCTTACATTCCAAAACTTTTATTCAAATTGCAAAAAAGTTACTCCAGTCACCTGCTCAACGATCCACAGAACAATGCACATAAAATAATAACAGCAGGACAGCAAGGACATTTTCTATCTGTACTCTAATGAATTAAGATGATACTAAGATTACTAATAAATAATAATAGCTGATATTTATAGTATTCATTTGCAAAGTACTTTGCATACATTAT
Organism: Vombatus ursinus; assembly: GCF_900497805.2. Classification (NCBI taxonomy): domain Eukaryota; kingdom Metazoa; phylum Chordata; class Mammalia; order Diprotodontia; family Vombatidae; genus Vombatus; species Vombatus ursinus. The sequence goes on from NW_020945638.1 coordinate 22,104, forward strand.
CTCATTTGGTACTCACAACACTGGAAGATCCACGCTCTATATACATTTGGCAGCTAGGTATTGCAATGGGCAAGCATCACTGATTTGGAGTCAGGAAGACCTGAGTTCAAATTCTGCCCAGACACTTACAAGCTGTGTGACCTCAGGTAAATCACTTAACCTCTCTCAGAATCATTTTCCCCATCTGTAAAATGAGGATAATAACATCCACCTCACAGTAAGTGTCCAATGAGAAAACATATGTACATATATGTACAGTACAGCACTTTACAAACTTGAAAGTACTCTACAAATGCTATTATATGTCGTTGTTAGTCCTTTGTTTTCAAAGAGGACCAATGACATGACAAGGGTGATATTCTGACTTGCCCATGAAATAGATTTTAAGCAAGGTAGGGTTATGGAAAGTCGTCAGCCTCACTCTCTCTTCCATAATCATCCAAGTCCAGTGGCAAGACAAAAATCAAGACTGGCAATAGCCCAGGATGCAGTAGATGACCTTGGCATCTTTGATATCTGACCAAGCTCTAAGCATTCCACAGCACCTGCTTCAGTTGCCTTTATGGCTATTGGAACAAATTGTTCTCATCTGCCCATTCCACAGGGAGAAGTCTTCACATACTTGGGGGTGACATCCCCCTAACTCACTAACAGGTTTGAGGCCTGTTAGTTACCCTCAGTTAGCCCATCTGCAGAGACAGTTTTACCAAAGTGTGGCTTGTTGCACATGCTACAGTTTCTTGGAACCACAAGTGAGGTTATATGTACTGTATTTTACATAAAATATAGACATATATTATATGTACATGTTTACGTGTGTGTGTGTGTGTGTGTATGCATGCACTTACATTATTTGGTCTACATTCATGATTTCTCTGGTGTAAGGAACTCTCAAGTACCAATAAAGATCAGGCTATTCTCCAATTTAGTCTTGGAATTTCATGGAGCATTGGGAGTTGATTTATCCAGGGTCACAGGGTCAATATATATTTGAGACAGTACTTAAACCCAGGTCTTCCTGAGTGGAAGTCTAGCACTCCATCCACTATGCCACAATACCTATAAATCTCTCATCTTTTTCAAATTCCTCAAGGTACCCCGGCCACCTCTCTCCTAATGAGATCTTTCTAAGATGCCACTTCTACTAAGAAGTCTTCCCTGATCTACAGCCTCCTCCCAAATGAAAACAATCTCTTCCTCCTCAAACTTTCCAAGATCACCTTCCTTCTCTCCTTAGCCCATATGATAGGCTATCTTGTGTCTAGGGATTCAGGGGATAAAGAGTACTGGACTTAAGAATCAGAGACCTAAAGTCAAAACCTGTCTCAAACTCTTACTATTTGCAAGCCACGTGATCTTTCTCAGCCTCCGTTCAGTTCAATTCAATAAACATTTATTACAGGCTTACTATATGCCAGGGGCTGTGCTAAGAGCTAAGGATACAAATAAGAGGGAGAAAAAGACAGTCCCTGTCTTCAAAGAGCTTAAGATCTAATTCCAGAAGACAACATACACAAGTAAGTTGAAAAGTTTGGGAGGGAGGGGAATTGGGGGTAAGCATGCCTCAAAAACTTCAGTTTCCTCATCTGTAAAAATAGGTATAGCACCGATTGTTGCAAGGAACGAGATGACACCTAAAATTTCTTGCAAACCTTAAGAGTGTTATATACATGAGAGCTATTATTATCAGTAACCATTATTATCAATAACCATTGCTCTGTAAGTCAATAATACTTACATACACACACACACACACACAATCTCCAGAAGACCTTAAACCCTTTTAGGGCAGGCATTTTGACATTTTTTCAGCTTTGGGGACCCTTAATAAACATTGATCAAAGTGAATTTGTCTCTGGCAGTTCATGTGAGAAAACTCCTACTTCCAGAGAGGAGATGGATCAGTCAGTCACTAGCAGTCAGGGAGACCCGAGACCAGATTCTTTCTCAGCCCTTACAATCTGCAAATCCCATGATCTTTCTCAGCTTCAGTTGAATTTAATTCAATTCAATAAACATTTATTAAGTATCTACTAAGTACTAAGCGCTGTGGGTGCAAATAAAGGCCAAAAAAAATCTAATAGTCCCTGCTGGGGGGGGGGGGGGGGGGGGGAGTCAGGGTCTAAAGTTACTCGAGCAGGAGGAAAAACTGTGGCAGGAAAACCCCAGGGGAGGCCTCACACGCTTCAGGCACTAGTCTGGCGAAAGCCTCCTGAGCTGCCCCTCCACCTGAGTCAAAGCCGGGGGCCGCCCTCCCTCCTCCCCGGTCGTTCCCAGCCCAGCCCAGCATGACCCCACCCCACGAGCAGGAGGCCTTGCCCCGGCTGAGAGGGGACCCCGGGGGAGGGGGGCACAGGCTGAGGAGAGTCCCTGGCGCGCCTGGGCCCCGGACGGGCCCTAAGTGGGGAGGGCTTCCGGGGCTGGGGGACCCGGCTGAGGGTGAGCTCGGGGGCTCCGGCCCGGCTGAGGGGTGTGCTGGGGAGGGCTCGGCTGAGGGGGGAGCCCGAGGAGCCGCCCCCTCGCCCCGCCTCCCCTCCTAGGCCACCTACGTGCTTGGACGTGAGCGCGGTGATGCTGCGGATGAGGCTGCCCAGCCGGGAGGAGACGGACACCCTGGGCACCCCGGAGCCGCCGGCCGCCTGGTGCTGTAGAAAGAGCCCAGGCAGCGCCGTCAGGGTCTTCTCCACGATATCGCTCATCGCAGCCCCCCGGCTTCCTTCTCATCCCGGAAGGCCCAGAGTGCCCCGGCCCTGGCACGCACTTCCTGTTTATTTGAAGAAGGAAACTTTATTCGGGCCTTCGAAGTGAGCATGAACATTGCCGCGTGGCCGCCACCGGGGGGCGCTAGAGTCTAGCGACAATTCCACCAGTCGTAATTTCCGACTTGGCGAAAGTGTGAGCGTTGAGAGTTACACCAGGCGTGCGTGCCCAGGGAGCTGCTACCCAGGCTCTGGGGAAAACCTCCATAAAAGCATCCCACTCCACCCCACCCCCAAAAACCCCTCAGCACCCCACCAGAAAAGTAACATTGACATAGTGCTGTAAGGTTTGCTTTACCTACGTTATCTCATTTGATCCTTTAAAAAGTGAGATGTGTCACAGATATTCCCATTTTACAGATGAGAAGATTGAGGCTCTGAAAGGGTTAAATGATTTCTCCATGTCTACATTCAAACGGGGTATTCTTAGTACCTTGTAGGCACATTTACCCTTTCTATTTCATTTCTATCTTCCCTTATTCCCCCGATTCCTAAAGCTCACATCTATACTTACAGTCCACTAGCTCACCTGGGTTCTGTGCTATACTTAGGTAGAGGACCGTTCAGGGTATGTGTTGTATCATCCTATCAGAATGTAAGCTTCTGGAGGGCAGAAACTGACTCATTTTTGTATTTGTATCCTCAAGCCCTAGCACATAGTAGGGATGAAGACTGGACCTGTGATTCCAGTGGCTAAGGAATTCCCTGGCATAGGAAACTCCCTTGGACCAATACAAGATGGCACATTCTCTTCAACTTAGAGTCCTAGAGAGTTGCCTAGAAAGTACTGAGAGGTTACAGGGGTGGGGAACCTTCTGCCTGGAGGCCACATGTGGCCCTCTAGGTCCTTGAGTGCAGCCCTTTGACTGAATAAAGGGTTGCACTTGAGGATCTCGAGACCACAGGTTCCCCACCCCTGGGGTTACTACTTGCCCAGGGTTACACAGCCTACGTTTGTCATAGATTGGACTTAAACCCAGATCTTCCTGCTCTCTGTCCACTCTGCTAGGCTGGCTGTCTGTGATACATAGTAGGTGCTTAATAAATGCTTGTTGATTGATAGACTCAATGCCTGGACACCATACAGTAGATGAGATGCATCATTCATTGCTGAACATATTCCTTTTCCTCTATATTCAGTACCCTTCTCTATATCCCCTCTGCACCTCTGATCTGTTCTGACCAGTCACTAGGGATCACCTGAGCCAGTAGAAGTAACAGAATTTTTTCACAGAAAAGGACATATGTCATTACAGAACACTTTTAAGGGGACACATAATAGCTTTTTTTTTCCATAAATGAACAGATGAATGAATGGATATATCTATACACCAGAGGGCGAGGCAGAAATCATGGGCTTGTGGAGAAGGAAGGGAGAAATACATGGGGGGAAATGGATGGCAGCATGGAGTACAGTAGAAGGACTGGCTTGTCAGATGACCTGGGTATAAAAACCAGCTCTATCACTATCTATGTGACCTTCAGAAAGCTATTTAATCTTTGGGGGCCTGTTTCCTCACCTGTGAACTGGAGGGCTTGCAGTAGATGGCCTCTGCCGTCCTTTTGAGGTCTAGGGTCCTTTCCAGATCTAACACCATGATTCTGTGTATGAGAAAGGGGCATGATGACATTGATTAGAGGTCAGGGAAGGAGAAAGTGTTAAAAAAGCAAGTGAAGTACATTCTAAATTGTTTTCAACTTAAAAGATTAATAAGGGAAGTGGCAGTAACAGCAACATTTCCAGACAGCCTCCTACCTACCCCTCTGTCCCTGAGCACCTGACTAGGACAAATATTCCCTCCCCCACTCCCAAGGTGAGCAAAGTGATGACCTTCAAAAGCCCAGGACATTCTCCATATCCAAACCAGGAATGCTTTCCAGATGAGCACTGTAACCTAGGAACACCTCTGGGATCTAGGTATCTGACCCTGGAATCATTCCTTGGTTCTGTACCCTTGGCTACCATAGTTTCTGCTTCCCAAAACCCCCTCTCTCTGGCCCAATACCTGCCCTAGGGCTTGTTTTCCCACTTTTGATGCATAAATCCTCTTTCCCCAGAAGCTCTATATTTCCTGCCTAATATAGATGGAAAGTAGAAAAATGAAGTGGAAAAGATATTGAAATGGGAGTCCAGAAACCTAGGTTTTAGTCTCAGTTCTTCCATTAACTAGCCATGTGACCTTAGGCACATAATCATCTTTAAGTTCAATTTATTCATCTGTACAAGACAGAGATGGGACAAGGTTTACAAAATTTGAAATTCTATTATTTTAAGTTGTAGCATATTCTCCTGACTTCTGTGGAGCTTAATGTATCACCTAAGAACAGGATATTATGGGAAAAGGTGGGGAGTTTGGGGCAGAGGCATGAGTAGAAATTTCTGTGCAAGGTTTAAGCGCTTGTGTATGAAGCATACCCTTAGGTGACTTTGTGAGGAACAGGACACCACATCATGGTGGAGAGGAGACCCTGGGACAAGGGCATGAGGCCCTCTCCTTGGGGAGACTAGTAGATGGGATGAGCTGAAAGAGAAACTCACCTGAACCCATTTTCTGGTAGCTTTCCATCTTAACTAATGATTCTTGCAAACCAGGTGCTGGGCTGCACCATTTCTATATTTCTGAAGGACTGACACCTTCTAAATTTGGCACCTTGGGACAAAGACCAGGTTTTTCCCTCCCTGGTCACGGCTCTTTTTAGAGACAGGAAGTAGAAAGGAATTAGGACAAGCCTTAGACTTATTTCTTCCTAAATAAGACAAAGGACTTTGGGGAAGAGAGTAAGTAGGGTAAGACATCCTTCCTAGACAATTAGTAAGGGCCAAGTGGCAGGGAAGAGACTGGAGGAGAAACCGTTATTAATGAAGCGTTGGTCCCTTCATTCATGAAATTTTCTGTCCCAGTCTCACCCCATCCCGCTTCCCCATCCATACAGCAGAAACTCTCTACCACCTTTACTCAAGGCCAAGCTCTTCCCAAGTACCAGGCAATAAGAAGATGAAGGATTCAGCCAGAGGGCTCCCAGGAGAGTGGTGGGTGACCGTCCTGAAGCCTGATGGAAGTCCAAGTCAGACAAAATGAAAAGAACTACTCTCACAATACTGGGATTTCAGGCTCCCCAGGAAATTGATACAAATTCCAAGGACTTCTCTTCTGACGTGGCATTTAGAGCATATCACAGGCAAGAAGGCTGGTCTACAACATCTTGGCACATTCAAGTCAGACCTGAGTCAGTGCTATGAAATAACTGTAATGTCTGTTACCTATGCTAAAGGGTCTTTGAATATGTTCTGGGTAATATTCAGAAATTCTCAGAATTTCTTTTTGGTTTTACAAAGAAATATTTACTTCCAAAGTATAAAGCAAATCTACAAAAAGTTTAGCCCTGTTCCTATAAGCGAGCAGGCTAGGTCATTTTGAATGCCAAAGAACAATATGAATATTTGCACTAAGTAGAATTCTTAGTCTTACATAAGATGGGGTGGGGGGAATGTAAAGATAAACATCTACAGTCACCTTCTTTAAAGTCTTTCAATCAGTTTTTATTGTTCAGTTGTGCCTACCTCTTCATGACCCCATTTGGGGTCTTCTTGGCAAAGATACTGGAGCACTTTGCCATTTCCTTCTCCAGCATTTTATGCATGAGGAAACTGAGACAACTAAGGTTAAGTGACTTGCCCAGGGTCACATAGCTAGTAAGTGTCTGAGGCTAGTTTTGAACTCAGGTCTTCCTGACTCCAGGCCCAGCTCTCCATCCACTGTAATACCTAACTTCCCTTTAGCTAAAAATAATTTAATTCAATTCCAACCTTTATTAAATGTCTACTATGTTAAAGTCACTGTGCCAGTACCCGTATCTTAGTTTCAATCTATGATCAGAAATTAGTAATCTGGGGAAGAGCTGATGATTTTTTCCCCAATAAGGTTTACCTACCAGAAGATGCCTGTCCTGTTCTCATTCCACTACCAGCAGTCTCCCCACCATGACCTCACTCACCAACATCTCCCCATCACTGGCAACTAGGATTCCACCTCAGGCTCACCTCAGCTCTGCCAGGTGAGCTTTTTGCTCTTAATAACAAAATACATATAAATTAGTTACTTAAAGAATATTAGACCTGAGAAGGATCTCAATTCCCCTTCTTTCAGCCTCAGATTCTATTAGCTTATGAACTAGATATCACCTAGTCCAAACCCTTCATTTTACAGATGAGTAAACTAAGGCACAGTGGAGGTAACTGGTTTTGCCAAGGTCATGCCGCTAGGGGCAGAGTCTAGAACTCCTATCCCTGAGATCAGGACCTTTTCCTTTACAATTAGGATGATAGGCTTAGAGTTGGATGGGATCTTAGAGGTCATTAAATCTAAACCTTCATTTTCAGGAGAGGAAATTAATGTTCAAACTTGCCCAAGGTCACTAAGTTCTTTACTTAGAACTTTGAACATAATCCTTTAACCATCAAGGGGCTTTGCTAGCTACTAACCTAATCCTATTCAACAGGGAAGTTCAGATACTGATCCAGTCTCATACTCACCCTAGTAGGTAGGTATTCATTTCACCCCACAACTGGGGAAGAGTCGAACTCTCTATGTCTCACAGTTTGAAGATGGTGTTCTATCCCCCAGAGCAGCTACGTGGCAGTGAAAAGGGAACCGGAACTGGAGTGAGGAAGACCCGAGTTCAAATCCAGCCTCAGACATTTACTAGCTGTGTGACCGTGGGCGGTTTGCCTCAGTTTCCTCATCTGTAAAAATGAGCTAGAGAAGGAAATGGCAAACCACTCCGGTGTCTTTACCAAGAAAACCCCAAATGGGGGTCACAAAAAGTCAGCTACAACTGAAACAAATGAACAACAACAATTCTATCCCGCAACTGTGTTTCTCACTGAATATTAGTGCCAACTTGATATCTAAGGAGGATGGATCTGCCCAATCAGAATCATTGATAAGCCCCTATCTTATTACAAAACCTTATTTCCTCCTTGAACGAACTTTTCTGAGCCCAAGTCATGTGAGCTTGGCAACATTCATCATCATCATCATTGTCATAATCATCTAACAACACCTAGTATTGATTACATCTTAAGATTTGCAAAGCACTTTACATACATTCATTTGATCCTCACAACAACCATGTGAAGTAGGTACTGTTATCTCCATTTTAGAGATGAGGAAACTGAGGTACAGACAACTTAAATGACTTGCCTATGGTCACACAGTGTCTGAAGCAGGATTCCAGCTCAGGTCTTCCTGACTCCATGTCCTATGTGCTTCCTACTGTACACCTAGCTGCGTAATGACATTACTTTCACATAGGAATAGACTAAATTTGCTCAGCTATGTACTATGTTCTCCTCTTGGCACAGAATCAATAAAAGCAATAAATAACAAAAGATCTACTGCTCAGCTGCACCCTGCAGCCTCTCCCAGGCCTAAGCCATTTTTAAAACTACATAAGTCACTCTGAATCCAGGTTCTAATCTAAGAAATATATATATATGATACATGCACATAATATATATATATATATATATATATATATATATATATATCTCTCAATTTGTTTAGTTCCTCCCCCACCCCCACCTCTGAGCAAGCCAAAGAGAATGTACAATGCAACACAGTTTGTAACTTCTGTTCAACTCATGTATTCAACAGATCTGGTCATTCAAATGAAGACTCAGGAACTCTGGACCCAGGACTTCTAGAAGCCCAGGGCATAGGCTTAGAGTCAAGTGAAAATCAGACTCGACAGTTGGCGCTTTTCTGTTCCTTGTCTGGTCATTCCTGGGCAGTGAATTCGATGTCAGTCTCTAGCAAGGAAATAATCCACTACGACCACATCACCATGACGTCTCTGACTTTGAGCCCTTTAGTTTTTAGCACCCCTAATCCCACTACTACACTGCCACTTCTTATTGCATATTTTTTGGCCACCATCAGTCAAAACCTCATTACTCCATGAATCGGGGGAAAGCAGATAGAATGAGAGTACTATACCTGCCAGCATTTCTATAGTATTGATGGTACTGGTGATGGATTTTTTTTCTGTTTATGTCTATTGGTTTTCATATTAGGAACCTTGCCCTGAAATGCCAGGGTTGTTTTTCTCCTCTCTTTGAAACTCAGGTCATCAGTGAAGAAGCATCACATTCGACGCACAACAACTTTGGAATTAACAGATGGATTCTCTCTGCAGGTAGAAAGGAACAGTCTCGTGGGGGGAAATCTAGAATGGAAAACCATGTCCACTACTTCAGAGCATGAGTTCCATTTGGACTTTTTGTGCCTACCTATATAACAAACTGCTTTCCAGTTTTCCCAGCAGTTTTGTCCTATAGTAAATCCCTTCCCCACTAATTACGGTCCTTAGTTTATCTTGGTATTTTGCACCTGATAGATTCACAGATCAACTTTTCTATTTTTTAACCATAATCAAATTTGATAACTGTTACTTTTAGCATAGGATAAGATCTGATGCTGTTAGGGTACCTTTTCCTTTCTACTTTTTTCATTATTTCCCTTTAGATTCTTGACCTCATGTTCCTCCAAATGGATTTCATTTTTCAATTGTTTTTTCTTAGCTCTGTAAAGTAACTCTTTTGGAATTTGATTGGCATAACCATGAATCTATAAATTAAATTAGGTTGCACTTTCACTTTTTAAGTATATTGACATGGCCATGATAATTAGTATCTCTTCAGTTATTTATGTCTTCTTTTATTTCTATAAAGAAGATTGCAGTTGTATTCATATAATTCTGTGTGTCTCGGAAAGTGAACTCCTTACTATTTTATACATTCTGTAGTTAATAGAATTTCTTTTCTCTCTCTTCTAGCTGCATTTTATTGGTAATATGCAGAATGGTTGCTGTTTTTTGCCTCCCTCTCTCTTTAAATCACAAAGTTATTCAACAGAGCACACAGACTGTCCATCAGTTATGCTCTACTTTCTTCATATGATCATCCTCTCCTGATATCAGACATAATCGTTATTATTCAGGCCCAGATTTACCCTGTCATCATTATCTCCTAACGTTCCTTCCCTTAATCGTCTTATAGCCCAGGATATGCCGGAGCCCGTTCTAACCAGCCTCAGAACCAACTGTTAAAGTTTGAGTGCAAGCATTTATTCGTCAGAAATCTACCCCTACAAATCAAGGCTTTATTTATTGTTTTGTTGATTGTCTAGACTTAAGCAAGTGTTAATAACACAGATTATACTTAAAAGTACGTGTGCATGCGTGTTTCCCAGTTGTTAAACAGTGTGTGTTACCAGCACACCCCTGCTCATAGCCTCCCCGGGGGACAAGGAAACCTACATTATAAGACATACTTAAGGCAAAAGGCCTGAACACTGACACACACTTTCTAACCCTCACCTTTCTTCAAAGGAGCAACTCAAGTTAGCAACCCTCTAAAGACATACAGTTCAGGCCCTGTGGTAGAGTTGGAACCTGATCACAAAGAAAAATTTATTACACAACCCTGGTGTAAGATGTGGGGCCAGCTATTCACTTTATAACTTTATACCTGAAACCCCACCCAGAGGCAAACAGAACTAGCTCAGTTTTACCTCAGGAGGCACATTGTCTCCCAGTTGTGCACCTGTATTGCTATGTAATAGTACAAGTACTTCACCCCCTCTCAGTTCTAAGACACCACACACACACACACACACACACACACACACAGAGGCATGCCTCCTAATCTGGTTGGCACTTAGCACTAAACATATGGAAGGCACTTGACATATATTTGAACTGAATAACTGAGTTCATTCTATATTCAATGAGGGAGTGCAGAAGGGAAGGACATTGAAGACAATCTTGTCATTTTTTTTTTGTTTTATTTTGCTTTTGTTTTTAAAGTCAGCCTTGGAGACAAAAAGATAAACTTGTAGTGATGTTCGTTTGTAGCCAAATTTCAATAAATACTATTTGAAGCAAAAAACCATCAGCTCAATAAACCATCAAGCTGAAAACTCAAGTATTCACCCAGACATACTCTATAAATTTATTGATCTTTGATGGGTATTAAAGGTTAAGCAGACATCTCCCATATAATGTATAATGGGGAGACTGGCCAATGAGGGCTCAGACCTTGGGAACATACTTGGATTTGTCCTTCCTGGTGATCTATAAAGAACATATACAAATATTTTCTTCTTGGTTCTAATCCAACGTGTGGAACGTAAGCTGATTTCCAGTCATATATGACTAAAGGGGCTTATGCTATGTAATGATTAAAAGTCTTCTGATTGGCTACAGAGTGGAAAGTACAAGTGATTCAGGAGGTGCTGGATCAGAATTGAGGTCACATACACAAGGGATGGCCTGATGACCTCTCTGTCTCTTTTCCTTCCTGGAAGCAAGCGAGGCAAGAATTGCCCTGGGCTGCTGGATAGGGAACTAGCTGCATTTCCTCCAACAGGCCGCCACGCCACGTCTCTGTGACAAATAAATACTGAGCCTCTGTTTCTTTTGTTTGTTCTTCCTTAATCTTAGGTGAACAAGTATGCAGAAATGGATTTGTCCCGGTGGTGACTTCTTTGTGAGATCGCCCAGTCAGCTGGAGTAACAGTGGCTGATGACAGAAGAAGCACCTGCACCCACATGTGAAAAGACAGTCACCTGAGGAAGGGTGTGACTATGTTTTCATCACGGAAGAATTCATCACAGAATTCCTTTAATTGGCAGGGAACATTATTAAATTTAAAGAGAAAACATGGTATTCTGCAAAGTCAATCAATTAGCATTTATTAAGCTCTTACTATCTACCTGGCTCTGTGCTAAGTGCTAACGATACAAAGAAAGGCATAAGACAGTCTCTGCCCTCAAGGAGAAGACCACATGCAACCACTCATGTATGAACACAAAACATACAGGATAAATTGAAGATGATCCACAGAGGAAGGGCAACTAGCATTGAGGGCAAGCTCTGTATTTTGAGGCAGGGGACCTAGTTTCAAATCCTGCCTTTGTGACTTACTACTTGTGTAACCCTGGGAACATCATTTACTCTTTCTAGACTCTATTTTCTCATCTATAAAATGAGGTGATTGGGCTGGTTGGCCTCTAAGTTTCTTTTCTTTCTTTTTTCTCTTTTCTTTTGTTTTTTTTTGGGGGGGGGAGGCAATTGGGGTTAAGTGACTTGCCCAGAGACACACAGCTACTGAGTGTTATGTGTCTGAGGCCAGATTAGAACTCAGGTCCTCCTGACTCCAGGGCCAATGCTCTATCCACTGTGCTATAAGTTTCTTTTCTGCTCTAAAGCTTGTGATTCTACTGTTTTACTAATCAAGAAGGTTAGAACAATAATAATTTTTTAAAAAAGATAAATAGCAGCTATTGCCAATTAAAGATTAATTAAAATGACCCTATCAGAAATATGATGTAAGTCAATGGGAAAATTTAGTCCCCAAAATCAATTTGCATGCTGCTTCATAGAAATACATTTTTGACATAGAGTGAGGTATACTTACATTAAAAAAAAAAAACCATTTGGAAATCTATTACTTGGTTGGTTGTTTTCCTTCATTCTCAAAGAAGACCAAAATGACATCACCAGGGGCATCTAGGTGGCAAAGTGGACAGAGCACCGGCCCTGAAGTCAGGAGGACCTGAGTTCAAATCCAGCCTCAGACCAAACACTTGACACTAGCTGTGTGACCCTGGGCAAGTCACTTAACCCCAATTGCCTAAAAACAAAACAAAAATAAAAAAAAATAAAAAAATAAAAAAAAAATGACATCACCATATTGGAGTCAAGGGACAGCATGTCCGAATGTGGCTGATCAGACCAATGTGAGCTCAGAAGGTCTACCACGGGTCCTGCACAAATAGTCCATATAATTCATTGATCAACAATTATGCAACAAAATACATAAATGCATGCGATGGCAACTTCCCCATTGGCGAAATGAAGGCTTGAATTAAATAACCTCAAAGATCCCTTCCAGACCTGAGGTTCTATAATTAATAGCTCTATTTTGTGGATCCAAACCATGCCTGCCCATCTTGTACAACTCTTGGCCATTCCCTCCATAAGTTCACCATAGGAGACTGACCTGAAGCATTCAGGACCTTCCCTAAATTCTCTTATCATCTCAAGGATAATAATGGATGACTTGTACTATTCACCAGTTATTCCTCCCTCTGGCCACATGACCAGCCGATCTTCTTTTTTGATCATACATTTCTTTGACAACTTCGTTTTGGCAACTTCTTCTGCATAGTTGTTGATAATGTGCCAAGGGCAGCTCATGGTCTCTGAGGTCACTGAGTGACTTTCAGTTTCAGTTCTTTGGAGATTTTGTTGTTCTATGTCTCCCAGTCAAATTACTTCTATAATATAGGGGTATTATGGAGGGTGACCATTCAGAGGTTGAAAAGTGGTGTTTAAAGTATCACCAGAAGAACATTAGTATTAAAATGATGGATTTTTGTTTTAGAGAGATGCTCGGTCAACCTATTTGTATTGACAATATATTAAAAATAGGCATTGTGATCCCAAGTATTTATGGCGCAATAGTGGCCATAATGCTATATTTAAAAACTATTGACCTTTAGTATGTTGAATTGAAGAAAATGAAAGAATAAATCTGAATAATGGTTTCAGTTCACTAGTAATTGAGTTATTTTCTTTAATGAATGGTAAGCATATTCCTATGGTGGCATTCATATAGAATGTGGTCTCAGTATTCATTTAGAGGAGGAATTCTTAACTTTTTTTGTACCATGGCAGTCTGATGAAGCCCATGTACCCCTTCTAAGAATAATATTTTTAAATATGTAAAATAAAATACATAAAATTACAAAGGAAAGCAATTATATTGAAACACACCTATCAAAATAATAATTTTTTAAAAGCTCATAGATTCTAGTTTAACTATGGATTTAGAAGAACCCTCAAAAGAATATAAATTCCTTGATTTATTTTATTTTTGTCTTTGTATATCAGATAATCTAGCAGAGTGACTGCAAATAGTAAGTGCTTAATAAATGGTTTATTGATTGATTTTTTTTTTATTTTAAAGAAGCATGAGTAATAATCCGTGAGACTAGGAGGAAATACCTACTTCTTTTGTTTCCATTTTGTATTGAATTGCCAGGAAGACCTGATTGAATTTACCTTTGAATATCATGGATAAATCACTTAAGCTTTTCTCACTGACCTAGGCAATCCTGGCATAGGTTCCCAAAGTGGGTGATACCACCCCCTGAGGGGTGCTGAAATGATCCAGGGCAGGCAGTAGCAGCCTCTGGTACAATTGGGGAGAATTGAATAAAAATAAGTGGGCAGTAGAAACATAAGGAAAGAAGAGAAGATAGGAAATTTTTGAAAAAAATGTTTGTACACTTTTCATCTGTTGTGTTACAGAGTTAAAGTTGTAATGATCACATTATTTTCCAAATAAACACAAAAAATGCAAGTTATAACCAATCAGTGGTCAAGTCTGCCGACAAGTCTTAACAAGCAAGTGTTGGCAGGAGAGCATCGTAGGGAAGTCCAGTGTGCATCGGCAGGAATATGTGCATGTAATGACTTGTTTATAATACGATACTATATGGTTACATGATGCAATATTACATCATCAAAATTTCAATGCTGGGAAAAACTACATATTTATAATAAATTATTAAATTTAAGAGGCATCATTTTTTAAAAAAGGTTTTATATATTTTTTGAAATGATGCAAATTTTTTAAAAAAAAACTATAAAAGGATTAAAGAAAATTGATTTCCTAGAGGGTGTTAAGCAATTCTTTTTGAAGGGGGCGGTAAGACAAATAAGTTTGGGAACCTCTGCTTTAAGATAATACAGAGGAAGTGCTGACCTGCATTGGTAAAACACAAGACTCTACTTCTAACCAAAAAAAGAAAAGGAAACACTAGATAGAAGTAAAAGGGGAAAACTATAATCCCAAGTTCATGACCATTGGAACAGAAACTCCTAATCCCTTGGGTGATGCCAGTCAAAGTCACCAGCGCCAAATGCCAGGGAGGCTTCTGGGTTTTCTTTTTTGGGGGGGGGGGGGGGTAGATCGGAATTCTTGGCTGATTTTAATACAGTGACCCTCCCCCCCACTTCAAATGCTGGTCTGGGTTAATCAGAGGCACAAAGGCCTCCATTTACTGCTATTTTCTTCATGAAGAAGATGGAATCTGCCTGAATATGGTTTCATCCTAAACTCAAAAATTCAGCTACAGAAAGCCAAGTGAGGCCTTCTTGTCTTCTCCAGGGGGGCCCTAATACTTTAGCCAAAAGAAACTGCTCTAACCAAGACCATTCCAGGCTGACACATGCTATTTTTCTACTCTCCCTTGGTGACTCAGACATTCAGTTCACAGAAACTTTTGCCTGTGTTTCCTTCCTTTGTTTTGGCTGCTAGCCAGGAGACAGGATCGACAGCCTGTTTTCCCATTCCAACCATTGGGTCAAGCCTGGTAAGAACCCCAGGCAGAGAGGGATCAATGTTTATAGATCCAGTTGCTTAACAACAAACACCAGCACACTCTCTATCTAACCCAAACATCTTAATGACCACTTATTCCAAGCAATATTCACCACAACAACAGTTCAGTCCAATGAAAGCATTTGGACGCACCCTTGGAACTCCCTGTAATAGGATTTGACCTGTATTACCTTCTTTTCCCAATGGAGCTTGAGAAGAAAGTGGTTGAAAAAACAGTGCCCCTTCCATACTTTGAGAATATTTTCCCACACATAATGTTAAAAAAATATTCAGTTCCCAGGAAAGCTTTGTAAGGACTTTTCCCAATAGCCCACCCTGTCTAGTATAAGAGGGGGAAATCGGCTCCAGATTAAACTAGCAGGAAATTATGGGAGTTTTCTAAATATTCAGATAGGCAATGATCCAGACCACTGCAGGCCCTAGAGATGAATCAAGTTGGGAGAAATAGAAATAATGATTGATAGGCTTGAAACAGAAAAGAGGAGTGGTTATTACTTAATGAAATATAGAGTGACTTAAAGGTAGAGTATTTAGAGTCAAGTCTCTAAGATTTGTTCCAGATCCCCAGTCTCCTAATGACAATATTTTATTTCTATCCATGGATTTCTCCCCACTCAAGTCTGAGAAAAAAGTATTGTGTAGGTGGGAGAGAGGGGACTAATACTTTATAGGAATTAAATTCAATTTATTATGCACCCACTGTACTAGGCATGGTGTCAAGCATTGAGATATAAAGACAAAAACAAAATAAACCTTGCTCTCAAAGAGTTTACAGTCTGGAAGATGGCAAAATCATCACAACCCTGGAGGGTAGGTACTGCTATTATTCCCATGTTACAGATGAGAAAACTGAAGCAGACAAAGGTTAAATGACGTGCCCACGGTTACACAGCTAGTAAGGCTAGATTTGAACTCAGGGTTTAATGTCCAGAGAACTATCTGCTGTTCCACCTAGCTTTCCTCACTTCTTCTTTAGCTTCCTTGCATCTGGAAGTACCTGTACTAAGCAGTGGCTCTTCCAACCATGAAGATAGAAAGAATCCTCCACACCCCCCAGATTGTAAGCTCCTTGAGGACAAGAAGTATTTTGTTTTTGTCTTTGTATCCCAGCACTTAACACAGTGCCTAATACATAGTAGGTGTATGTGATATATAATAATATAATAAATAATAAATGACTTTGAATTGAATTAAATTCCTACAACATAATGGTCCTCTCTCCCCCACCTGCATAATAAGTTTTTACTCAGACTGGAGAG
>NW_020945639.1:0-7841 GCF_900497805.2 Vombatus ursinus
TCCTCTCTCCCCCACCTGCATAATAAGTTTTTACTCAGACTGGAGAGAGGAGAAATCCACGGATAGAAATAAGTAGGCTGTAATCAGGAGACTGGTGAGCTGAGGTAGGTAGACTGGCAATAAAGGAAGTAGAAAAAAGGAGGAAAGGAGAGAGGAGGGAAGAGAAAAAAGGAGGAAAGAAGGGAAGAAGAGAGAAAAGGAAGGAAGGGGAAAAGGAGGAAAAGAAGAAGGGAAGGAGGAAAGAAGGTATAAGCAGGGAAATAATAAAGATCCTAGGGCACAGTGAGGGGATGTGAGTGAATAATGGGCCAAAATGGGTTAACTAGACAAAGGATAACAATGTCACTGGGGAGAAGAAAGGCCAGCTGGGACTAAAGTTGGACCCTAGGAATCTGGGGAGGTGAACAGCCAGCTGGCATCCAAATCCACTAATATCAATGACTAAAAATAGGGGTTAGGGACCAAGCTCTAGGGAACCAATTCCTTCTCACTCAATACTCACACTGAGTAGGGACTTCCTGTCTTACTTATGCATAGGTCTAAACAGGCTGTCAAAGATTAAAGAAAGAGCTTCTTAAAAATGGTGCCTAGAAAAAGCAACTATGGATTTACTCCACAAAAGCAATTAAACTGTTTCTACCTTTTGACCCAGACAGCTAGGTGACACAGTAAATAGAGTACTGGGCCTCAAAACACGAAAAATTCATCTTCCTGAGCTCAAATTTGTCCTCAAATACATACTAGCTGTGTGACCCTGGGCAAGTCACTTCACTCTGTTTGCCTCAGTTTCCTCACCTATAAAAGGAGCTGGAGAAGGAAATGGCAAACTACTACAATATCTTTGCCAAGAAAACCCCAAATGGGGCCAGGACAGGTTGGATGCAACTGAACAACAAACCTTTTGATCCAAAGTTACTTCTGCTAGGTCTACACCCCCAAAGAGATAAAAGAAAGAGTAAAAAGCCCATATGTATGCAAATATTTCTAGCAACTCTTTTTGTGGTGGCAGAAAATTGGAAACCAAGGGGTTGCCCATCAATTGGGAAATGGCTGAATAAGTCATGGTAAATGAATGTGATAGAATACTATTATGTTGTAAGAAATGAAAGGGAGATTTCAGAGAAACCTGAGAAGACCTGTACGAACTGATACAGAGTGAAATAAGCAGAACCAGGAGAACAATTTACACAGTAAAAACAATATTGTAAAGACAACTTTGAAAGACAAGAATTCTGATCAACACGACTAACTACAAATTCCAGAGGACTTATAACGGAACATGTTGCACACTTTTTGACAGAGAGATGATGGACTTAGAGTGCAGTTTGAGACGTATCATTTTTTGCATGTGGCCAATGTGGGAATTTGTTTTGACTATACACTTCTGTAACAGGTTTTTTTGTTTTTGTTTTTTTCTTCTTTCTCAGTTGGTGAGGAGGGACACAGTGGGAAGGAGAGAAGGAAGTTTTTATGGATTGAAAAAATAAAATTTAATTTAAAAAATGAATGACTGAAGAAGAGTGATTTTGTAGAAGTCTCTGTGGGCTGTATGTTCAATAGATCCACTAGGATAGAGCCCTGAGTAGCTCTCGTACTGTGCCTACAGAAATGTCTCTCGGTAGTTTGAAAAATTACATAATGTCTTTGTGAAGCTTATGACTAAACTCTGAGGTTCTATGTAGGCTTGGGCTGTGGTGCTAGTTTCTTTTGGGTACTTTAGTACTAATGAGGAAAATCCTAAAATAAGGAAATGATGCTGTTTCTGTTCCTTTCTTTTTTTGTTTCTTCCTTTTAAAAAAAAAATTAGAGAACTGACTTTGGTTTGATTCTGATGCATTTAAAAAAAAAATTTGGTGTAAAAGTTGCAACTTGATCCCAAACATATGATTCTGGCCACTGTAGAAAAGAATAAAGTTAAAAATGTCTTCACTAACTCTAGTGTGCTATGCCTAGAACAAACAGGAAACAGTTTTCTAGAATATTCCATCTTGTACCCAAGCAATGATGCACCTTTTTTTCCCTAATAAATAAATATAATTTAATTCAACAAGGATTTATTAAGCATCTATTACATGCCAGGCCAAATAATAAATAATAATGATAATGATAATAGGTCTGTGCTGGGCAAAGGTAAAAACTTTAGAGGAGAGGGTATGGAGTAGGTTAGAGGCGGAATGGGAGGATAAGGGAGTGATTATTGGAGAGGGGTAGGTTAAGTAATAGGAGGGCAAGGAAGTGAGTAGAAATAAAGTAGAGGAATCAGGAGGGATAGAAAATAAGAGAAATGCACAACCATAAAAACAAAGATTAGGGGGCAGCTAGGAGGCACAGTGGATAGAGCACCAGCCCTGGTGTCAGGAGGAGTTGAAATCTGGCCTCATACACATAACACTTACTAGCTGTGTGACTCTGAGCAAGTCACTTAACCCCAACTGCCTCAAAAAAAAAAACAAAAAAAAACAAAACAAAGATTAGGAGTATAATGTGTTAGGGAAAGCATTGTTTATATATGTATGAATGTATGTGTATATATGTATGCATGTATATATGTATGTATGTGTACCACAATTAATTGTAGCCTAGGAGAAGAAGAGGGGGGAGGAGGGAAAAAAAAAAACAAAGTAAAAAGTATACTGCAAAGAACAAAAGAAAACCTACAAGGAAGCAAAGAAAAGATGGACCACTCTCAGCACAACATATATTATTTAATATACAGGCTTTCTTGAAATGGAAATCTATTGCTATATATTTTGAATCCTCTCTTACATTCTGCTATGCACATGACATGTTTTTTTTCTTTTCTTATTTTATATTTAAGTTTTAATATATAAGTTTATAATACATTTTTTTCTTTTCTTATTATGTATTTAAGTTTTAATTTAAATTTTTTTTTAAAAAACTTAACAGTTCTCTCCTCAAGAAGCTAACATTCTAGAAGGGAAAATAATATATACACAGTCAAACAAATGCAAAATATATTCAAGATAAGTACAAAGTAATTTGGAGGGAAGAAAAAAGTACTATTAACTAGAGCAGGGTTTCCTTTTTTTTTAAATAGATTTTCATTGATATCTTTTGTTTTTTATATCACCTAAAATTCTCCCAGTCTCCCTTCCCTCCATCAAGAGCAATGCCAGATAACAAAGAATATTTTTGAGGAAAAAGGACAAAAGAATCAGCAACAACAATAAATACATTTTTAAAAGTCTGAGAATATGTCTGCAATGTGCCACATACATGAACCTCACACCTGTGCAAAGGAGTTAGGGGTGGTATTTCCTCATATCTCTTATTTGAGACTGTGCTTGTTCTTTGTAACATCGCAATATTGACTTTTGATTATTTTGTGGTTATCATTCTTTCCATTTACATTGTTGTAGTCATTGTATATTCTATTTTCTTGGCTCTGCTTACTTCACTCTCCATCAGTTCATTTGTCTTTCCATACTTCTCTGTATTTATACTATTTGTCATTTTTTACTGGTTAGCCCTATTCCATTATATTCATTTATCTGTTTAGCTATTCCCTAACGGAAGGGCATCTACTTTGTTTCCAATTCTTTGCAATCACGAAAAGTGCTGCTATAAATATTTTGTTGGACGTAGAAACCATCTTACTATTAATGAACTCCTAGGATATATGCCTAGTAGTGGCATCGCTAGGTCAAAGGGTATGGACATTTTAGTCACTTTATTTGCATAATTTCAAATAACTTTCTAAAATGCTTGTACTGATTCTCAGCTCCACTAAAAATGCACTAGTGTGCCTATCTTCCCATCACCCCTCCAGCATTGATTAGTCCCATTTTTTGGTTATCTTAGGGCAGGAATACTTAACTTTGGATCTAACGAAGTCTAAAGGATCCACAGATATATTTCAAAGGGTTTGTGAGCTTGGATACGTAATCCTTTGTATTTTCTTTCATGCATTTAAAACATTATTCTGAAAATGGATCCACAGGTTTCATCAGACTGCAAAAAGGGTCCTTGTTACATAAAAAGGTTGAGAACCCCTGAACTACTGGGATGAGAAAAGACCTTAGAAGGTGACATTTGAACTGACCTTTGAAGGAAGCTAGGGATTTTCAAACACTGAAGCTGAAGCTTAAATACTTTAGCCACATAATAAAAAGACAGGACTCATTGGAAAAGACTCTGGTGTAAGGGAAGACTGAAGGCAAAAGGAGAAAATATGATGGACAGACAATGTCATGAAAGTAATAAACATAAGCTTGGACAGACTTCAGGAGATAGTGGAGGACAGAAGGCCCTGGCATGCTATATTCCATGGAATCACGAATAATAATCAACAATAAGAAGGGATTTTACAATGTAGAAGTGAAGATGGAAAGCACAGAGAGAATAGTCAGTCAACCAGCAATTATTATGCATTTACTGTGTGCCAAGCACTGTGCTGAGTGCTTAGGAGGAGAAAGAAAGGTAATCTCAGAGGGATGGCTTGTGCTTTTTGAAAGTTAAGTTTGATGATATTCAAGAGAGGAAAACAGACACAGAAGAAGAAGCCTAGATTTAACTGTTCATTCCTTTTGGTAATTCAAAGGTTAAGAAGCCTTAAAGTTCTTGTGCTGTTTTTCCCACGAGTTGAAATGAGAGGCTGAGTTATTCACATCTCCCTTTGCCTCAAGGCAAAGTGTAGATTAGTGAAGAGCCAGATGTAGTATTGGGGTTTGTTTGTTTGTTTTTTTTCCTGTTGTCCTTTAGTTTTGTGAGTGGGGTCCATTGTTCTGCTGCAGAAGTCGGAGACCTGGTTTTTAAGAAAGTGTCTCCTGTTTACGTGCTTGGATGCCTTTATCATTTCTGATGGGAAGGGAATAATCATTTATTAAGTGCCTACTACATGCCAGTCACTGTGCTAAAGCACTTTTTAACAGTATTTTCTCATTTGATGGATGGCGACCTTTCACAAGCCTGTGGAAAAAAGACTGCCTCCTTGTACCTTTCTTCCTCTTACACACCAGTATATCCAGTCTTCTCAGGACAGATAAGGGTTCTACCTAGAAGACTCCATTTGGCCTTTCCCCCAATCTAAATTAAATTAAAATAGCCATATCATGATCCAAGGTGATTTTGCTTTTGGTTACTCCTTTTGGTATCGTTATATTCCAATACGGCAGCATGGAAATGGTAGGACATTTTACAATATAGGATACTGATGCCCAGAGAGGTTGTGATTTGCCCAAGGATACAAAGGTAGTAAGTGGCAGATCTAGATTTTTTTTTTTAAACTCTAGTCCTCTGTCTCTAAATCTTAAATTCTTTACACTTTTCATTTAAGCCTACTCTGCATAGAATTGTAATTAGGATATGGTAGAAATATGGACATCAATAAGATATCAGTAAGGCCTTTATGGTCCAGAAGAGATATCAGAGATCATCTGGTCCCTCTTACTCCATTTTTCAGATGAGAAAACTGAGGCCCAGGGAAGTGACTTGCCCAAAGCCATAGAAGTAGTTAAGTAGCCAAACTGAGATTTGAAATAAATCCCCTAATTCCAGAGTCATTGTGCTTTCTACTCCCTCATCCTTTCCTCTTAGAGTACATAGACCAACAAAGCCTTGACCAACAGCAAGAACACTTTGGATTCCTATATAGCTGTGCCAACTTAACTTTATCATCTAAATGATCATTAGCTTCTGAAGTCATACGGGAATTTCAGGGTAGCTAGGAGGCACAGTAGATAGGGTGCTGGACTTGGAATCAGAAAGACCTGAGATCAAATCCTGCCTCAGATACTTACTAGCTGTGTGACCTTGAGTCAGTCACTTAACCTTTGTCTCAGTTTCCTCATCTGTAAAATGGAGATAATAACGGCACCTACCTCCCAGGGTTGTTGTGAGGATCAAATGAGATAATAATTGTAAAGTGTTTTACAATCCTTAAATGCTATATAAATACTATCTTTTATTATTATTACTATGGCAAGATAGTGAAGAGATACCTTTAGGAAAAGAAGACCTCTCTGTGCCCTTTAAATCATGTTGTATATGAGTATGGCTAATCTTAGCACTGACCTCCATTAAATTGGCCAACATCATGTGCTGTCACTTGGGGACACTTGGCTGTATACTAGAAGGAGTGATGGTGATAATGGTGTACCTCTTAGACATGAGGATAGAAATGAGAAAATGGCAGCATTGACCTGAATTCCAAGTAGGTGGCAGCCTTGCCAACATAGCAGACTTCCAAACCAAGTGACATGAGGAGGAAATGGTAAATATGACTCCTACTGTTACCCTCTTAAGAAGGTGGAGTAAGAAGTGGGAAGTGTCCCAGGCATTGATGATTATAGGAAAGGTAGGGCTCCCAGGCACAACCATCTGATGGTGAAGTAACTCCCAGATTCCCCTACCTTGCAAAGATAGAGGGGAAAGGGCCAGAAATCTAATCTAATTGATATCAGAGGTCAATTTTTTGGTTTAATAATAAAAATTGTATCACTAATAGTACAGCTAGAAGGAATATACAAAGACAGAAGATACAGGTATAAGGTGAATTTGAGGGAATGATATAAAAAAAATTAAAGGATGAGAAAGAGGAGTACAGTAGGTACAGAAGGAAAGGAGAGGTAGAATGTGGTAAATTATTTCATATGAAGAGGTGCTAAAGACCTATTACAGTGGAGAGGGAAATGGCAGGGTGGGCATTGAGCGTCACTTGAACCTTATTCTCATCAGTATTGACTCAAAGAGGGAATAATATACACAGTCAGTTGAATATAGCAATCTATCTTACCTGATAGAGAAGAAGGAGGGAAGAAGATCAAGTAAGAGGGGTGGGAGGAACTTACAGAAGGGAGGGCAGATTGCAGGAGGTAGTAGACAGAAGCAAAACAGGTGAGGAGGGAAAGGGTAAAAGAAGAGAGAAGACAAACAGGAGGAAGAATAGGGTGGAGGGAAATAGACAGTTAGTAATCATAGCTGTGAATGTGAATGGGATGAACTCTCCCATAAAACGTAAGTGGATAACAGAGTGAATCAAAAATCAGAATCCTACAATATGTTGTTTACAAGAAACATGCTTGAAGCAGAGAGATACACACAGAATAAAGGTAAGGGGCTGAAACAAAATCTATTATGCTTCAGCTGAAGTAAAAAAAAAAAAGCAGGTGTAGCAATCCTGATCTCAGACAAAGTAAAAGCAAAAATAAACCTAATTAAAAGAGATAAGGAAGGAAACTGTATCTTACTAAAAGGTCCCATAGACAATGAAGCAATATCAGTACTAAACATGTATGCACCAAATGGTATAGCATCTAAATTCTTAAAGGAGAAGTTAAATGAGTTACAGGAAAAAATAGACAGCAAAACTATACTAGTGAGGAACCTCAACTTTCCCCTCTCAGAACTCGATAAATCCAAATAAAAATTAAACAAGAATAAAACTAAGGAGGTAAATTGAATATTAGAAAAGTTAGATATGACAGACCTTTGGAGAAAACTGAATGGAAACAGAAAAGAATATACTTTTTTCTCAGCAGCAGATGGCACCTACACAAAAATTGACCCTGTAATAGGGCATAAAAATCTCAAAATCAAATCTAAAAAGGCAGAAATAGTAAATATATTCTTTTTTATCATAATGCAACAAAAATTACATTCAACAAAGGGCGGTGGAAATATATATTGAAAATTAATTGAAGGGGCAGTGAGGTGGCACAATGAATAGAGTACTGGCCCTGGAGTCAGGAGGACCTGAGTTCAAATCCAGCCTCAGACACTTGACACTTACTAGCTGTGTGACTCTGGGCAAGTCACTTAACCCCATTGCCTAGCAAAAAAAACCAAAAAACAAAAAACAAAAAAAAAGAAAAAAATTAATT
>NW_020945640.1:0-7843 GCF_900497805.2 Vombatus ursinus
TCCTCTCTCCCCCACCTGCATAATAAGTTTTTACTCAGACTGGAGAGAGGAGAAATCCACGGATAGAAATAAGTAGGCTGTAATCAGGAGACTGGTGAGCTGAGGTAGGTAGACTGGCAATAAAGGAAGTAGAAAAAAGGAGGAAAGGAGAGAGGAGGGAAGAGAAAAAAGGAGGAAAGAAGGGAAGAAGAGAGAAAAGGAAGGAAGGGGAAAAGGAGGAAAAGAAGAAGGGAAGGAGGAAAGAAGGTATAAGCAGGGAAATAATAAAGATCCTAGGGCACAGTGAGGGGATGTGAGTGAATAATGGGCCAAAATGGGTTAACTAGACAAAGGATAACAATGTCACTGGGGAGAAGAAAGGCCAGCTGGGACTAAAGTTGGACCCTAGGAATCTGGGGAGGTGAACAGCCAGCTGGCATCCAAATCCACTAATATCAATGACTAAAAATAGGGGTTAGGGACCAAGCTCTAGGGAACCAATTCCTTCTCACTCAATACTCACACTGAGTAGGGACTTCCTGTCTTACTTATGCATAGGTCTAAACAGGCTGTCAAAGATTAAAGAAAGAGCTTCTTAAAAATGGTGCCTAGAAAAAGCAACTATGGATTTACTCCACAAAAGCAATTAAACTGTTTCTACCTTTTGACCCAGACAGCTAGGTGACACAGTAAATAGAGTACTGGGCCTCAAAACACGAAAAATTCATCTTCCTGAGCTCAAATTTGTCCTCAAATACATACTAGCTGTGTGACCCTGGGCAAGTCACTTCACTCTGTTTGCCTCAGTTTCCTCACCTATAAAAGGAGCTGGAGAAGGAAATGGCAAACTACTACAATATCTTTGCCAAGAAAACCCCAAATGGGGCCAGGACAGGTTGGATGCAACTGAACAACAAACCTTTTGATCCAAAGTTACTTCTGCTAGGTCTACACCCCCAAAGAGATAAAAGAAAGAGTAAAAAGCCCATATGTATGCAAATATTTCTAGCAACTCTTTTTGTGGTGGCAGAAAATTGGAAACCAAGGGGTTGCCCATCAATTGGGAAATGGCTGAATAAGTCATGGTAAATGAATGTGATAGAATACTATTATGTTGTAAGAAATGAAAGGGAGATTTCAGAGAAACCTGAGAAGACCTGTACGAACTGATACAGAGTGAAATAAGCAGAACCAGGAGAACAATTTACACAGTAAAAACAATATTGTAAAGACAACTTTGAAAGACAAGAATTCTGATCAACACGACTAACTACAAATTCCAGAGGACTTATAACGGAACATGTTGCACACTTTTTGACAGAGAGATGATGGACTTAGAGTGCAGTTTGAGACGTATCATTTTTTGCATGTGGCCAATGTGGGAATTTGTTTTGACTATACACTTCTGTAACAGGTTTTTTTGTTTTTGTTTTTTTCTTCTTTCTCAGTTGGTGAGGAGGGACACAGTGGGAAGGAGAGAAGGAAGTTTTTATGGATTGAAAAAATAAAATTTAATTTAAAAAATGAATGACTGAAGAAGAGTGATTTTGTAGAAGTCTCTGTGGGCTGTATGTTCAATAGATCCACTAGGATAGAGCCCTGAGTAGCTCTCGTACTGTGCCTACAGAAATGTCTCTCGGTAGTTTGAAAAATTACATAATGTCTTTGTGAAGCTTATGACTAAACTCTGAGGTTCTATGTAGGCTTGGGCTGTGGTGCTAGTTTCTTTTGGGTACTTTAGTACTAATGAGGAAAATCCTAAAATAAGGAAATGATGCTGTTTCTGTTCCTTTCTTTTTTTGTTTCTTCCTTTTAAAAAAAAAATTAGAGAACTGACTTTGGTTTGATTCTGATGCATTTAAAAAAAAAATTTGGTGTAAAAGTTGCAACTTGATCCCAAACATATGATTCTGGCCACTGTAGAAAAGAATAAAGTTAAAAATGTCTTCACTAACTCTAGTGTGCTATGCCTAGAACAAACAGGAAACAGTTTTCTAGAATATTCCATCTTGTACCC
The DNA here is from genome assembly GCF_900497805.2 of Vombatus ursinus. NCBI lineage: Eukaryota > Metazoa > Chordata > Mammalia > Diprotodontia > Vombatidae > Vombatus > Vombatus ursinus. Next base: position 1,997 of record NW_020945640.1, read on the forward strand.
AAGCAATGATGCACCTTTTTTTCCCTAATAAATAAATATAATTTAATTCAACAAGGATTTATTAAGCATCTATTACATGCCAGGCCAAATAATAAATAATAATGATAATGATAATAGGTCTGTGCTGGGCAAAGGTAAAAACTTTAGAGGAGAGGGTATGGAGTAGGTTAGAGGCGGAATGGGAGGATAAGGGAGTGATTATTGGAGAGGGGTAGGTTAAGTAATAGGAGGGCAAGGAAGTGAGTAGAAATAAAGTAGAGGAATCAGGAGGGATAGAAAATAAGAGAAATGCACAACCATAAAAACAAAGATTAGGGGGCAGCTAGGAGGCACAGTGGATAGAGCACCAGCCCTGGTGTCAGGAGGAGTTGAAATCTGGCCTCATACACATAACACTTACTAGCTGTGTGACTCTGAGCAAGTCACTTAACCCCAACTGCCTCAAAAAAAAAAACAAAAAAAAACAAAACAAAGATTAGGAGTATAATGTGTTAGGGAAAGCATTGTTTATATATGTATGAATGTATGTGTATATATGTATGCATGTATATATGTATGTATGTGTACCACAATTAATTGTAGCCTAGGAGAAGAAGAGGGGGGAGGAGGGAAAAAAAAAAAACAAAGTAAAAAGTATACTGCAAAGAACAAAAGAAAACCTACAAGGAAGCAAAGAAAAGATGGACCACTCTCAGCACAACATATATTATTTAATATACAGGCTTTCTTGAAATGGAAATCTATTGCTATATATTTTGAATCCTCTCTTACATTCTGCTATGCACATGACATGTTTTTTTTCTTTTCTTATTTTATATTTAAGTTTTAATATATAAGTTTATAATACATTTTTTTCTTTTCTTATTATGTATTTAAGTTTTAATTTAAATTTTTTTTTAAAAAACTTAACAGTTCTCTCCTCAAGAAGCTAACATTCTAGAAGGGAAAATAATATATACACAGTCAAACAAATGCAAAATATATTCAAGATAAGTACAAAGTAATTTGGAGGGAAGAAAAAAGTACTATTAACTAGAGCAGGGTTTCCTTTTTTTTTAAATAGATTTTCATTGATATCTTTTGTTTTTTATATCACCTAAAATTCTCCCAGTCTCCCTTCCCTCCATCAAGAGCAATGCCAGATAACAAAGAATATTTTTGAGGAAAAAGGACAAAAGAATCAGCAACAACAATAAATACATTTTTAAAAGTCTGAGAATATGTCTGCAATGTGCCACATACATGAACCTCACACCTGTGCAAAGGAGTTAGGGGTGGTATTTCCTCATATCTCTTATTTGAGACTGTGCTTGTTCTTTGTAACATCGCAATATTGACTTTTGATTATTTTGTGGTTATCATTCTTTCCATTTACATTGTTGTAGTCATTGTATATTCTATTTTCTTGGCTCTGCTTACTTCACTCTCCATCAGTTCATTTGTCTTTCCATACTTCTCTGTATTTATACTATTTGTCATTTTTTACTGGTTAGCCCTATTCCATTATATTCATTTATCTGTTTAGCTATTCCCTAACGGAAGGGCATCTACTTTGTTTCCAATTCTTTGCAATCACGAAAAGTGCTGCTATAAATATTTTGTTGGACGTAGAAACCATCTTACTATTAATGAACTCCTAGGATATATGCCTAGTAGTGGCATCGCTAGGTCAAAGGGTATGGACATTTTAGTCACTTTATTTGCATAATTTCAAATAACTTTCTAAAATGCTTGTACTGATTCTCAGCTCCACTAAAAATGCACTAGTGTGCCTATCTTCCCATCACCCCTCCAGCATTGATTAGTCCCATTTTTTGGTTATCTTAGGGCAGGAATACTTAACTTTGGATCTAACGAAGTCTAAAGGATCCACAGATATATTTCAAAGGGTTTGTGAGCTTGGATACGTAATCCTTTGTATTTTCTTTCATGCATTTAAAACATTATTCTGAAAATGGATCCACAGGTTTCATCAGACTGCAAAAAGGGTCCTTGTTACATAAAAAGGTTGAGAACCCCTGAACTACTGGGATGAGAAAAGACCTTAGAAGGTGACATTTGAACTGACCTTTGAAGGAAGCTAGGGATTTTCAAACACTGAAGCTGAAGCTTAAATACTTTAGCCACATAATAAAAAGACAGGACTCATTGGAAAAGACTCTGGTGTAAGGGAAGACTGAAGGCAAAAGGAGAAAATATGATGGACAGACAATGTCATGAAAGTAATAAACATAAGCTTGGACAGACTTCAGGAGATAGTGGAGGACAGAAGGCCCTGGCATGCTATATTCCATGGAATCACGAATAATAATCAACAATAAGAAGGGATTTTACAATGTAGAAGTGAAGATGGAAAGCACAGAGAGAATAGTCAGTCAACCAGCAATTATTATGCATTTACTGTGTGCCAAGCACTGTGCTGAGTGCTTAGGAGGAGAAAGAAAGGTAATCTCAGAGGGATGGCTTGTGCTTTTTGAAAGTTAAGTTTGATGATATTCAAGAGAGGAAAACAGACACAGAAGAAGAAGCCTAGATTTAACTGTTCATTCCTTTTGGTAATTCAAAGGTTAAGAAGCCTTAAAGTTCTTGTGCTGTTTTTCCCACGAGTTGAAATGAGAGGCTGAGTTATTCACATCTCCCTTTGCCTCAAGGCAAAGTGTAGATTAGTGAAGAGCCAGATGTAGTATTGGGGTTTGTTTGTTTGTTTTTTTTCCTGTTGTCCTTTAGTTTTGTGAGTGGGGTCCATTGTTCTGCTGCAGAAGTCGGAGACCTGGTTTTTAAGAAAGTGTCTCCTGTTTACGTGCTTGGATGCCTTTATCATTTCTGATGGGAAGGGAATAATCATTTATTAAGTGCCTACTACATGCCAGTCACTGTGCTAAAGCACTTTTTAACAGTATTTTCTCATTTGATGGATGGCGACCTTTCACAAGCCTGTGGAAAAAAGACTGCCTCCTTGTACCTTTCTTCCTCTTACACACCAGTATATCCAGTCTTCTCAGGACAGATAAGGGTTCTACCTAGAAGACTCCATTTGGCCTTTCCCCCAATCTAAATTAAATTAAAATAGCCATATCATGATCCAAGGTGATTTTGCTTTTGGTTACTCCTTTTGGTATCGTTATATTCCAATACGGCAGCATGGAAATGGTAGGACATTTTACAATATAGGATACTGATGCCCAGAGAGGTTGTGATTTGCCCAAGGATACAAAGGTAGTAAGTGGCAGATCTAGATTTTTTTTTTTAAACTCTAGTCCTCTGTCTCTAAATCTTAAATTCTTTACACTTTTCATTTAAGCCTACTCTGCATAGAATTGTAATTAGGATATGGTAGAAATATGGACATCAATAAGATATCAGTAAGGCCTTTATGGTCCAGAAGAGATATCAGAGATCATCTGGTCCCTCTTACTCCATTTTTCAGATGAGAAAACTGAGGCCCAGGGAAGTGACTTGCCCAAAGCCATAGAAGTAGTTAAGTAGCCAAACTGAGATTTGAAATAAATCCCCTAATTCCAGAGTCATTGTGCTTTCTACTCCCTCATCCTTTCCTCTTAGAGTACATAGACCAACAAAGCCTTGACCAACAGCAAGAACACTTTGGATTCCTATATAGCTGTGCCAACTTAACTTTATCATCTAAATGATCATTAGCTTCTGAAGTCATACGGGAATTTCAGGGTAGCTAGGAGGCACAGTAGATAGGGTGCTGGACTTGGAATCAGAAAGACCTGAGATCAAATCCTGCCTCAGATACTTACTAGCTGTGTGACCTTGAGTCAGTCACTTAACCTTTGTCTCAGTTTCCTCATCTGTAAAATGGAGATAATAACGGCACCTACCTCCCAGGGTTGTTGTGAGGATCAAATGAGATAATAATTGTAAAGTGTTTTACAATCCTTAAATGCTATATAAATACTATCTTTTATTATTATTACTATGGCAAGATAGTGAAGAGATACCTTTAGGAAAAGAAGACCTCTCTGTGCCCTTTAAATCATGTTGTATATGAGTATGGCTAATCTTAGCACTGACCTCCATTAAATTGGCCAACATCATGTGCTGTCACTTGGGGACACTTGGCTGTATACTAGAAGGAGTGATGGTGATAATGGTGTACCTCTTAGACATGAGGATAGAAATGAGAAAATGGCAGCATTGACCTGAATTCCAAGTAGGTGGCAGCCTTGCCAACATAGCAGACTTCCAAACCAAGTGACATGAGGAGGAAATGGTAAATATGACTCCTACTGTTACCCTCTTAAGAAGGTGGAGTAAGAAGTGGGAAGTGTCCCAGGCATTGATGATTATAGGAAAGGTAGGGCTCCCAGGCACAACCATCTGATGGTGAAGTAACTCCCAGATTCCCCTACCTTGCAAAGATAGAGGGGAAAGGGCCAGAAATCTAATCTAATTGATATCAGAGGTCAATTTTTTGGTTTAATAATAAAAATTGTATCACTAATAGTACAGCTAGAAGGAATATACAAAGACAGAAGATACAGGTATAAGGTGAATTTGAGGGAATGATATAAAAAAAATTAAAGGATGAGAAAGAGGAGTACAGTAGGTACAGAAGGAAAGGAGAGGTAGAATGTGGTAAATTATTTCATATGAAGAGGTGCTAAAGACCTATTACAGTGGAGAGGGAAATGGCAGGGTGGGCATTGAGCGTCACTTGAACCTTATTCTCATCAGTATTGACTCAAAGAGGGAATAATATACACAGTCAGTTGAATATAGCAATCTATCTTACCTGATAGAGAAGAAGGAGGGAAGAAGATCAAGTAAGAGGGGTGGGAGGAACTTACAGAAGGGAGGGCAGATTGCAGGAGGTAGTAGACAGAAGCAAAACAGGTGAGGAGGGAAAGGGTAAAAGAAGAGAGAAGACAAACAGGAGGAAGAATAGGGTGGAGGGAAATAGACAGTTAGTAATCATAGCTGTGAATGTGAATGGGATGAACTCTCCCATAAAACGTAAGTGGATAACAGAGTGAATCAAAAATCAGAATCCTACAATATGTTGTTTACAAGAAACATGCTTGAAGCAGAGAGATACACACAGAATAAAGGTAAGGGGCTGAAACAAAATCTATTATGCTTCAGCTGAAGTAAAAAAAAAAAAGCAGGTGTAGCAATCCTGATCTCAGACAAAGTAAAAGCAAAAATAAACCTAATTAAAAGAGATAAGGAAGGAAACTGTATCTTACTAAAAGGTCCCATAGACAATGAAGCAATATCAGTACTAAACATGTATGCACCAAATGGTATAGCATCTAAATTCTTAAAGGAGAAGTTAAATGAGTTACAGGAAAAAATAGACAGCAAAACTATACTAGTGAGGAACCTCAACTTTCCCCTCTCAGAACTCGATAAATCCAAATAAAAATTAAACAAGAATAAAACTAAGGAGGTAAATTGAATATTAGAAAAGTTAGATATGACAGACCTTTGGAGAAAACTGAATGGAAACAGAAAAGAATATACTTTTTTCTCAGCAGCAGATGGCACCTACACAAAAATTGACCCTGTAATAGGGCATAAAAATCTCAAAATCAAATCTAAAAAGGCAGAAATAGTAAATATATTCTTTTTTATCATAATGCAACAAAAATTACATTCAACAAAGGGCGGTGGAAATATATATTGAAAATTAATTGAAGGGGCAGTGAGGTGGCACAATGAATAGAGTACTGGCCCTGGAGTCAGGAGGACCTGAGTTCAAATCCAGCCTCAGACACTTGACACTTACTAGCTGTGTGACTCTGGGCAAGTCACTTAACCCCATTGCCTAGCAAAAAAAAACCAAAAAACAAAAAACAAAAAAAAAGAAAAAAATTAATT
>NW_020945641.1:0-1217 GCF_900497805.2 Vombatus ursinus
TTTTTTTTGCTTCTATTTTTTTCATAATTAATTAATTTACTTTTAGTTCTCAACATTCACTTGCATAAGTTTTTGAGTTTTAAATTTTCTCCCGCTCCCACTTATTCCCCCCCAAAATGGTATACAATCTGATACAGGCTCTCCATATACATTCATGTAAAGCACATTTTCCGTTAGTCATGATGTAGAGAACAATCAGAACCAATGTTAGGAACAATGAAAATGAAGGGATAAAACAAAACAACAAAGGAAAGGCAAGCAAATAAAATGCTTCCATCTGCATTCAGACTCTATTACTCTTTTTCTGGGGGTGGATAGCAATTTCTGTCATGAGTCTTTTGGAGTTGTCTTAGATCCTTGCATTGCTGAGAGGAACCAAGTCTGTCAAAGTCAGTCATTGCACCATGTGGCTGTCACTGTGTACAATGTTCTCCTGCTTCTGCTCATTTCACTCTGCGTCACTTTAAGGATACAAAAGATTTTGACACTGATTGTCTCACATAATCTTCACAACAAACTTATTACATACACGAGGTTGGCATTCTTATATCTAGTTTATTGATGAGACTTGACATAAAGTGGGTGGAGTCCTAAGCTGGAAGTCTGGAAGACCTGGGTTCAAGGCCCATCTCTGAAACTTCCTAGCTCTGTGATCTTTAACCTCCCAGTGCCCCTGGCCAACACTCTAATCAGATCGTTTCTTGAATAGACCAGCATTCTGAAATGGCTTTTCCAAATTTCAATAACCAGAAAGTGACGGTTTCAGGTTTCAATCTGAGGCCTTCTGACTTCAGGCAGGGTTGGACAAAATCATGGGACAGTCCCGACATCAGAGAGGAAACAATCTGAGACTTTCTCAGGAGGAGTGTATGTATTATACCATGACATTTTTAAGTATACAACTATCATATATACTGTCACATTCCTCATTTCCAATGGAAATGAAATTCATGCTAAAAAAAGAGAAAACAAGTGAAAATATGTTTAATGGGAATGTGTATGTAGAGCCTATATCAAAATGCATGCCATCTTGGGGAGACAGGTGGGAAGGGAAGGAGAGAAAATTTAAAACTCAAAAGTTTATGGAAGTGAATGTTGAAAATTAAAAGTAAATCAATTTAAAAAAAGATTCACTCAAAAAAAAAAGTAACAGCACTGTATATTGAGGCAATAAGCTTAAGTAAAGATAAAATACAATTATCACTTTTTACAGATCA
>NW_020945642.1:0-3936 GCF_900497805.2 Vombatus ursinus
CTACTTAGTGAGCTCCAAGGCTCAGGCCATTGGTAATCTATGCTGGTTTGTTGATGGGAGCGGGAGGAGGGAGTCCCTTGCTACCTTTCAATCTTCCCTAGAATATGTACAAAAAAGTGGAGATGACTCTGGAGGTCAATGAATCAATCATTGAATAAACATTGAGAACCTACTAGGTATAAGTCATGGTACTTGCCACAAGGATGAATAAGACAATCCTTGCCTTCTCTGACCTTCTGGTATTGCTGGGAAGACAGAACATGACTGATTCTGTTCAGACTCAGAGGGTTGAACTAGGAGCTATGGGTAGAAGCTGTTGATTCAGATTTCAGTGGCTACAAGGGAAAACTTAACAGGAGAGCCCATTCAAAAAATAGAATTAATGGTCTTGGAAGGATCTCCTTTGCTAGCCAACTTCAGGTGGCCCCTTTTTGGGAATTCTATAGCCAGGTGTCCTTGCTTAGGTATAGGGCAATGTTCCAGAACAGAGTCTCTTAGCCTTTTTTGCGTCATGGGTCCTTTGGGAGTCTGGTGAAGCCTTGAGGTTCCTTCTCAAAATAACATAAATGCATAAAATGAAATACATCAGATGATGAAGGAAACCAATTATCAAAATATTAAAACAAAACAAATCCACAGATCTCCCTGAAATCTATCCAGTGACTGTCTGTGGACACTAGGCTAAACATCTCTGCCTTAGAAGATTCCAGGGCTAACTGCTTTCTCCACCCTTTTCCTACCTCCTCCTCATTCTCTTAGGTATGCCAGTTCATACAAGGTGCCACAGTCAAAAAAATCCCAGAACAGCAGGTATCCTATGCCGTCAAGGGCAACCAATGGGTCGGCTTTGATGATGTGGAGAGTGTGGAGACCAAGGTAAGTGTGACCAAGGTGATGGAAACAATGAAAGAACCCTGGCTACACTCAGCACACAAAGAAAGGAGGCATAAAAGCCTCCAGGGTGGCTCTAGGATGAAGTTCCAGTGGTTTCTTTAGGCTAAGGTCAATAGTGGGGCTAAAAAATCTTCTGAGGACCTCAGGCATAGAAGATTGAAAGCGGGGAAGGAAAAGAAGAAAGAGAAGAGCAGAGCAAGGGAGGAAGAAAGAGGGAAAGAAAGAAGGAAAAAAAGAAGGAAGGGAAGCAGAAAGGAAGCAAAGGAAGGTAACAAAGACGAAAGGGAGCAAAGATGCAAGAAATCAAAAAAAGGAAAGAAGGAAGGCAGGAAAGAAGAAAAGAAAGAAAAAGAAGGAAGCAAAGAAGAAAGGAAAGAAGCAAAAAAAGGAACAAAGACAAAGAAAAGAAGAAAAAAGGAAGGAAGGAAAGAGGGAAAAAAGAAAGAAAGGAAGAAAGCAAGGAAGAAAGAAACAAGCAAGCAAAGATGCAAGGAATGGAGGAAGAAAGCAAAGAAGGAAGGAGAAGAAAGCATGGTTGGCATCACCCATCTGGTCATCTCCAAGGCCACTGTAATTGAAGCAGTCCCCTTGCTATGGTCCCAGAGTCCTAAGTACTTTCAGACACCCTGGGAATCCTGGTGTCTGTGTCTGCTCAATTATTCCATGGAGCATTGGTGTGTAGGGGAGAAAGTGAGGGAAAGAAATGAAGGTCTTTACCCTGTCTTCTAAGAATGTTGGGTCTGTGGGCTCCGTCAGTTTCCCAGTCCTACCAGGAAGTTCTTTTCTCTCTCTAATCTAAATGTTTGCTGCTAAATTAAGCCATTCCCTTATCTGAACCAGAGTCTAATGTTGAGTCATTCCCAGAGACCTAGGAGGACCATTAGGTGCTCTTTTCAGCCTCCCTGCCACATCCCTGTATATTTCCTTCAGGTCCAGTATTTGAAGAACTCAAGATTGGGAGGGGCCATGATTTGGTCCATTGACTTGGATGACTTTACTGGTGAATTCTGCAAAAAGGGTCCATTTCCACTCCTCCAGGCAATCAAGAAGACACTGGACTCTGCCAGTAAAGGTATTGGAAAAGCAAAGGAATAGTTGCCCATTCGAGGTAATTATGTGAAGTGGGAAGGGCTCTGGACTTTGAGTCAGAAGACCTGAATTCAAATTCCAACTTTGTTGAGTACTAGCTGTGTAAATTTGGTCAAGTCATGTCCCTCTCAAACTAAATTTCTTTGTATAAAATGAGGAATTTAGACTCGATATCTTCAAAGATCATTTTGGGTTCTGATATTCTATGACAGTACAAGATTGGAGGAATGATATACAAATACATTTGGGTATTTGCATTGTTGGGCTTCTAGGTGGTGCAATAGTACATACAGTGCCAAGCCTGGAGTTGGGAAGACTCCTCTTCATGAGTTCAAATCTAGTCTCAGGCACTTCCTAGCTGTATGACCCTGGATAAGTCACTTAACCTTGTTTGCCTCAGTTTCTTCATCTGTAAAATGAACTGGAGAATGAAATGGCAAACAGCTCCAGTATCTTGGCCAAGAAAATTCCAAATGGGGTCATGAAGAATGGGACATGACTGAAAACAGCTGAACAACAACCACATTTGCATTGCTATAAAGATATTCATTCCATTACTTCTCATCTCTGTGCCAGGGAAGTTCTTCTAGACCGTGTTCTCATCTCTGATTCTCTCAGGCTTGACAAACAAACAAACAGACAAAAACTAAGGAAAAACAAAACCAGAGCCCTCTGACAGAAGGGCTTGATGAACTATTCCCCAGGTTCCAATAGGCTTATGTCCTTGTTTAAAGAGAAGAGGGTCTTGGTTTTGACTGTTGTCTCTTCTTTTTATTCACAGTTTAAACTAGAAACTGAACACCTGGCATTCCTCCACCTTGGCAGTGCTCACAGATGGATGCCCTAAGACTGTGGCTATCTGTGCCTTCCTACCCACTCCCCCAGACAGCCTCACTTCATTCTCAAGCTGCTGAAGAGAATAAAATAGAAATGATTCTATCTAAGAAAACTGAGTGCTTCTATTTTACCCTTACAATAGCATTGTGTCTTCACATTCAGATAATCCCAAACCTTTTGGGGCTCAAGTCACCCCACCTTCTCATTTGAGACCAAACTATACTTTTCTCATTATCTCACCTAACCTCCTACTTCCACCTCTGCTTTCTGAAACATCATCCTGTAAGACTAGGAGATATTTCCCTGGTATATCCATCACTGATTACAGAAAGTCTTTTACTTTCTTCCACCCAAGGCTTGGGGGTGGACTTGAGAAAGAAATAACCAACATAATAATTGGCTTTCTAATGGCCACATAGAAACCAGTGATCAGTTCGATGAAGCTCAAGAATTAACTGGAGTCTGTTCCTTGAACCCTGGACTCAGAACTCTATAGTAAATAGAGATAAATATAGGTGGCCAGATGGGTGATGCCAACTGTGAGGAGCAGTAGAACAGACAGTTATAGAAACAAGAGAGCTGCCCCCACCAGTCCCTGCTTAGAACAGGGGCAAGTAACTAGTGGTACTAGTAGTGCTCCAGAGAAGTCCCTGAAATTAAGAGAGAGAGGACATCAATGCTCACTTCCATCATCACCATTTTTCTCTCTCATTTTCTTCTTTCTTTCTCTCTTTTACTTTTTCTTCACACCTGCTTCTGAAGGGAGGGAGGAGGCATTTACCTTGCAAACATCCTGGAGCAGATAAGGAAACTAAAAGGAAAGAGTCAGTATTTAACTTAGAGAGGATTCTGACCTGACCTTTTCCCCCAGTCTCACCACCCTGAAGAGGCCCCAGGATCATTGTTCATGGCAATGGGGGTCTCCCCAAAGGGCGACATACCTGATTCTTAGAGGCAGTGGTGGTGGTGATAACCAGTGATGGGGAAAAGAACGGAAGAGCTACTTGACTTGAAACATTCACAAGACTGATCAGTCAGTCAGCAAGCATTGATTATTTATTATGTCAGATTCGGGATACAAAGAAAAGCTAAAACAACCCCTGCCCTCAAAATGCT
>NW_020945643.1:0-4331 GCF_900497805.2 Vombatus ursinus
CTACTTAGTGAGCTCCAAGGCTCAGGCCATTGGTAATCTATGCTGGTCTGTTGTTGGGAGTGGGAGGAGGGAGTCCCTTGCTACCTTTCAATCTTCCCTAGAATATGTACAAAAACATGGAGATGACTCTGGAGGTCAATGAACCAATCATTGAATGAACAATGAGAACCTACTAGGTATAAGTCATGGTACTTGCCACAAGGATGAATAAGACAATCCTTGCCTTCTCTGACCTTCTGGTATAGCTGGGAAGACAGAACATGACTGATTCTGTTCAGACTCAGAGGGTTGAACTACGAGCTATGGGTAGAAGCTGTTGATTCAGATTTCAGCGGCTATAAGGGAAAACTTAACAGGAGAGCCCATTCAAAAAATAGAATGAATAGTCTTGGAAGGATCTCCTTCACTAGCCTACTTCAGGTGGCCCCTTGTGGGAATTCTATAGCCAGGTGTCCTTGCTTAGGTATAGGACAATGTTTCAGAGCAGAGTCTCTTAGCCTTTTTTGTGTCATGGGTCCTTTGGGAGTTTGGTGAAGCCTCAAGGTTCCTGCTCAAAATAATATAAATGCATAAAATGAAATACATCAGGTGATGAAGGAAACCAATTATCAAAATATTAAAACAAAACAAATCCACAGATCCCCTTGAAATCTATCCAATGATCATCTGTGGACACCAGGCTAAGCATCTCTGCCTTAGAAGATTCCAGAGCTAACTGCTTTCTCCACCCTTTTCCTACCTCCTCCCCATTCTCTTAGGTATGCCAGTTTCTACAAGGTGCCACAGTCAAAAACACCCCCAGAACAGCAAGTCCCTTATGCCATCAAGGGCAACCAGTGGGTTGGCTTTGATGATGTGGAGAGTGTGGAGACCAAGGTAAGTGTGACCAAGGTGATGGACACAATGAGGCAACCCTGGCTACACTCAGAATGCAAAGAAAGGAGGCATAGAAGCCTCCAGGGTGGCTCTAAGATGAAGTTCCAGTGGTTTCTTTAGGCTAAGGTCAATAGTGGGGTTAAAAAATCCTCTGAGGACCTGAGGCATAGAAGATTGAAAGGGGGGAAGGAAAAGAAGAAAGAGAAGAACAGAGCAAGGGAGGAAGAAAGTAGAAATGAAAGAGGGAAAGAAAGAAGAAAAAAAGAAGGAAGGAAAGCAGAAAGGAACCAAGGGAAGGCAACAAAGATGGAAAGGAGCAAAGAAGAAAAAAGTAAAAAAGGAAGGCAGGAAAGAAGGAAAGAAAGAGAAAAGAAAATAGAAGCAAAGAAGGGAAAGAAGCAAAAAAGAAAGTAAACAAATCAAGAAAAAAGAAGAAAAAAGGAAGGAAAGAGGGAGAGAGGAAAGAAAGAAAAAAGGAAGAAAGGAATGAAACAAGGAAACAAGCAAGGAATGAGGAAGAAAGCAAAGAAGGAAGAAAGGAGAAGAAAGTAAAAAGGAAGCAAAGAAGAAAGGAAGCAAGGAAGGAAGGAAGAAAAGGAAGGAAGGAAGGACGAGAGGACAGATGAAACAAAGAAGGAAGGAAAGCAGAAAAGAAGGAATAAAGAAAGGAAAGAAGCAAAGAAAGAAGGATGGAAAAGAGGAAGAAGAAAGAAAGAAGAGAATAAGAGAAAAGTGATGATGATGGTAATGAGTATTGATGTTCCCACCCTCTTAATCTTAGGGACTTCTCTGGAGCACAACTGTACCACCAGTTACTTGCCTCTGTTCTGGGCAAGGGCTGGTGGGGGCAGCTCTCTTGTTTCCATAGTTACCTGTTCTATTTTTGCTCCTCATGGTTAGCATCACCCATCTGGCCATCTCCAAGGCCACTGTAATTGAAGCAGTCCCCTTTGTATGGTCCATGGTCCCTGAATCCTGGTGTCTGTGTCTGCTCAATTATTCCATGGAGCATTGTTGTGTAGGGGAGAAAGTGAGGGAAGTAAAGGAAGGTATCTACCCTATCTTCTGAGGATGTAGGGTCTGTGGGCTCCCTCAGTTTCCCCTTCCTACCAGGACGCCCTTTTCTCTGTCTAATCTAAATGTTTGCTGCTAAATTAACCCATTCCCTCATCTGAACCAGAGTCTAATGTTGAGTCATTCCCAGAGACCTAGGAAGACCACTAGGTGCTCTTTTCAGCCTCCCTGCCACATCCCTGTATATTTCCTTCAGGTCCAGTATTTGAAGAACTCAAGATTGGGAGGGCCCATGATTTGGTCCATCGACTTGGATGATTTTACTTTTAAATTCTGCAAAAAGTGTTCATTTCTGCTCCTCCAGGCAATCAAGAAAACACTGGACTCTGCCAATAAAGGTAATGGAAAAGTGAAGGAATAGTTGCCCATTCGAGGTAATTATGTGAAGTGGGAAAGGCTCTGGACTTTGAGTCAGAAGACCTGAATTCAAATTCCAACTTTGTTGAGTACTAGCTGTGTAAATTTGGTCAAGTCGCATCCCTCTCAAACTAAGTTTCTTTCTCTAAAATGAGGAAGATAGACTCGATATCCTCAAAGATCCTTTGGCTTCTGACATTCTATGATAGTACAAGATTGGAGGAATGATATACAAATACATTTGGGTATTTGCATTGTTGCGCTTCTAGGTGGTGCAATAGTACATACAGTGCCAAGCCTGGAGTTGGGAAGACTCCTCTTTATGAGTTCAAATCTAGTCTCAGACAATTCCTAGCTGTATGGCCCTGGGCAAGTCACTTAACCTTGTTTGCCTCAGTTTCTTCATCTGTAAAATGAGCTGGAGAATGAAATGGGAAACAGCTCCAGTATCTTTGCCAGGAAAATTCCAAATGGGGTCATGAATAATGGGACATGACTGAAAACAAGTGAACAACAACATTTGCATTGTTATAAAGATATTCATCCCATTACTTCTCATCTCTGTCCCAGGGAAGTTCTTCTAGACCCTGTTCTTATCTCTGGTTCTCTCAGGCTTGACAAACAAACAAACAGACAAAAAGAAACGAAAACAAAACCAGAGCCCTCTGACAGAAGGGCTTGATGAACTGTTCCCCAGGTTCCGATCGGCTTGTGTCCCTGTTTCAAGAGCAGATGGTCTTGGTTTTGACTATTCTCTCTTCTTTTTATCCACAGTTTAAACTAGAAACTGAACACCTGGCATTCCTCCACCTTGACAGTGCTCACAGATGGATGCCCTAAGACTGTGGCTAGCTTTGCTGTCCTACCCACTCCACCAGACAGCCTCACTTCATTCTCAAGCTGCTGAACAGAATAAAATAGAAATGATTCTATCTAAGAAAACTGAGTGCTTCTATTTTACCCTTACAATAGCATTTTGTCTTCACATTCAGACAGTCCCAAACCTATTGGGGCTGAAGTCACCCCACCTCCTAATTTGAGACCAAACTGCACTTTTCTCATTATCTCACCCAACCTCCTACTTCCACCTCTGCTTTCTGAAACATTGTCCTACAAGACTAGGAGACATTTCCCTGGTATATCCATCACTGATTACAGAAAGTCTTTTGCTTTCGTCTGCCCAAGGCTTGGGGGGGACTCAAGAAAGAAAGAACCAATATAATAATTGGCTTTCTAATGGCCACATAGAAACCAGTGATCAGTTCGATGAAGCTCAAGAATTAACTGGAGTCTGTTCCTTGAGCCCTGGACTCAGAACTCTATAGTAAATAGAGATAAATACAGATGGCCAGATGGGTGATGCTAACTGTGAGGAGCAGTAGAACATACAGTTATAGAAACAAGAGAGCTGCCCCCACCAGTCCCTGCTTAGAACAGGGGCAAGTAACTGGTGGTACTAGCAGTGCTCCAGAGAGGTCCTGGAGATCAAGAGAGAGAGGACGTCAATGCTCACTGCCATCATCACCTCCTTCTTCTCTCATTTTCTTCTTTCTTTCTCTCTTTTACTTTTTCCTCACACCTGCTTCTGAAGGGAGGGAGGATGCATTTACCTTGCAAACATCCTGGAGCAGATAAGGAAACTAGAAGGAAAGAGTCAGTATTTGACTTAGAGAGGATTCTGACCTGACCTTTTGTTCCAGTCTCACCACCCTGAAGAGGCCCCAGGATCATTGTTCATGGGAATGGGGGTCTCCCCAAAGGATGACAGACCTGATTCTTAGAGGCAGTGGTGGTGGTGAAAACCAGTGATGGGGCAAAGAATGGAAGAGTTATTTGACTTGAAACATTCACAAGACTGATCAGTCAGTCAGCAAGCATTGATTATTTATTATGTCAGGTTTGGGATACAAAGAAAAGCTAAAACAACCCCTGCCCTCAAAATGCTCACATTCTAATGGAGGTGATGACATGTAAGTAACAAAATACACAGAAAGTAGATGGACAGTAATCTCAGAATGTAGTTA
>NW_020945644.1:0-3936 GCF_900497805.2 Vombatus ursinus
CTACTTAGTGAGCTCCAAGGCTCAGGCCATTGGTAATCTATGCTGGTTTGTTGATGGGAGCGGGAGGAGGGAGTCCCTTGCTACCTTTCAATCTTCCCTAGAATATGTACAAAAAAGTGGAGATGACTCTGGAGGTCAATGAATCAATCATTGAATAAACATTGAGAACCTACTAGGTATAAGTCATGGTACTTGCCACAAGGATGAATAAGACAATCCTTGCCTTCTCTGACCTTCTGGTATTGCTGGGAAGACAGAACATGACTGATTCTGTTCAGACTCAGAGGGTTGAACTAGGAGCTATGGGTAGAAGCTGTTGATTCAGATTTCAGTGGCTACAAGGGAAAACTTAACAGGAGAGCCCATTCAAAAAATAGAATTAATGGTCTTGGAAGGATCTCCTTTGCTAGCCAACTTCAGGTGGCCCCTTTTTGGGAATTCTATAGCCAGGTGTCCTTGCTTAGGTATAGGGCAATGTTCCAGAACAGAGTCTCTTAGCCTTTTTTGCGTCATGGGTCCTTTGGGAGTCTGGTGAAGCCTTGAGGTTCCTTCTCAAAATAACATAAATGCATAAAATGAAATACATCAGATGATGAAGGAAACCAATTATCAAAATATTAAAACAAAACAAATCCACAGATCTCCCTGAAATCTATCCAGTGACTGTCTGTGGACACTAGGCTAAACATCTCTGCCTTAGAAGATTCCAGGGCTAACTGCTTTCTCCACCCTTTTCCTACCTCCTCCTCATTCTCTTAGGTATGCCAGTTCATACAAGGTGCCACAGTCAAAAAAATCCCAGAACAGCAGGTATCCTATGCCGTCAAGGGCAACCAATGGGTCGGCTTTGATGATGTGGAGAGTGTGGAGACCAAGGTAAGTGTGACCAAGGTGATGGAAACAATGAAAGAACCCTGGCTACACTCAGCACACAAAGAAAGGAGGCATAAAAGCCTCCAGGGTGGCTCTAGGATGAAGTTCCAGTGGTTTCTTTAGGCTAAGGTCAATAGTGGGGCTAAAAAATCTTCTGAGGACCTCAGGCATAGAAGATTGAAAGCGGGGAAGGAAAAGAAGAAAGAGAAGAGCAGAGCAAGGGAGGAAGAAAGAGGGAAAGAAAGAAGGAAAAAAAGAAGGAAGGGAAGCAGAAAGGAAGCAAAGGAAGGTAACAAAGACGAAAGGGAGCAAAGATGCAAGAAATCAAAAAAAGGAAAGAAGGAAGGCAGGAAAGAAGAAAAGAAAGAAAAAGAAGGAAGCAAAGAAGAAAGGAAAGAAGCAAAAAAAGGAACAAAGACAAAGAAAAGAAGAAAAAAGGAAGGAAGGAAAGAGGGAAAAAAGAAAGAAAGGAAGAAAGCAAGGAAGAAAGAAACAAGCAAGCAAAGATGCAAGGAATGGAGGAAGAAAGCAAAGAAGGAAGGAGAAGAAAGCATGGTTGGCATCACCCATCTGGTCATCTCCAAGGCCACTGTAATTGAAGCAGTCCCCTTGCTATGGTCCCAGAGTCCTAAGTACTTTCAGACACCCTGGGAATCCTGGTGTCTGTGTCTGCTCAATTATTCCATGGAGCATTGGTGTGTAGGGGAGAAAGTGAGGGAAAGAAATGAAGGTCTTTACCCTGTCTTCTAAGAATGTTGGGTCTGTGGGCTCCGTCAGTTTCCCAGTCCTACCAGGAAGTTCTTTTCTCTCTCTAATCTAAATGTTTGCTGCTAAATTAAGCCATTCCCTTATCTGAACCAGAGTCTAATGTTGAGTCATTCCCAGAGACCTAGGAGGACCATTAGGTGCTCTTTTCAGCCTCCCTGCCACATCCCTGTATATTTCCTTCAGGTCCAGTATTTGAAGAACTCAAGATTGGGAGGGGCCATGATTTGGTCCATTGACTTGGATGACTTTACTGGTGAATTCTGCAAAAAGGGTCCATTTCCACTCCTCCAGGCAATCAAGAAGACACTGGACTCTGCCAGTAAAGGTATTGGAAAAGCAAAGGAATAGTTGCCCATTCGAGGTAATTATGTGAAGTGGGAAGGGCTCTGGACTTTGAGTCAGAAGACCTGAATTCAAATTCCAACTTTGTTGAGTACTAGCTGTGTAAATTTGGTCAAGTCATGTCCCTCTCAAACTAAATTTCTTTGTATAAAATGAGGAATTTAGACTCGATATCTTCAAAGATCATTTTGGGTTCTGATATTCTATGACAGTACAAGATTGGAGGAATGATATACAAATACATTTGGGTATTTGCATTGTTGGGCTTCTAGGTGGTGCAATAGTACATACAGTGCCAAGCCTGGAGTTGGGAAGACTCCTCTTCATGAGTTCAAATCTAGTCTCAGGCACTTCCTAGCTGTATGACCCTGGATAAGTCACTTAACCTTGTTTGCCTCAGTTTCTTCATCTGTAAAATGAACTGGAGAATGAAATGGCAAACAGCTCCAGTATCTTGGCCAAGAAAATTCCAAATGGGGTCATGAAGAATGGGACATGACTGAAAACAGCTGAACAACAACCACATTTGCATTGCTATAAAGATATTCATTCCATTACTTCTCATCTCTGTGCCAGGGAAGTTCTTCTAGACCGTGTTCTCATCTCTGATTCTCTCAGGCTTGACAAACAAACAAACAGACAAAAACTAAGGAAAAACAAAACCAGAGCCCTCTGACAGAAGGGCTTGATGAACTATTCCCCAGGTTCCAATAGGCTTATGTCCTTGTTTAAAGAGAAGAGGGTCTTGGTTTTGACTGTTGTCTCTTCTTTTTATTCACAGTTTAAACTAGAAACTGAACACCTGGCATTCCTCCACCTTGGCAGTGCTCACAGATGGATGCCCTAAGACTGTGGCTATCTGTGCCTTCCTACCCACTCCCCCAGACAGCCTCACTTCATTCTCAAGCTGCTGAAGAGAATAAAATAGAAATGATTCTATCTAAGAAAACTGAGTGCTTCTATTTTACCCTTACAATAGCATTGTGTCTTCACATTCAGATAATCCCAAACCTTTTGGGGCTCAAGTCACCCCACCTTCTCATTTGAGACCAAACTATACTTTTCTCATTATCTCACCTAACCTCCTACTTCCACCTCTGCTTTCTGAAACATCATCCTGTAAGACTAGGAGATATTTCCCTGGTATATCCATCACTGATTACAGAAAGTCTTTTACTTTCTTCCACCCAAGGCTTGGGGGTGGACTTGAGAAAGAAATAACCAACATAATAATTGGCTTTCTAATGGCCACATAGAAACCAGTGATCAGTTCGATGAAGCTCAAGAATTAACTGGAGTCTGTTCCTTGAACCCTGGACTCAGAACTCTATAGTAAATAGAGATAAATATAGGTGGCCAGATGGGTGATGCCAACTGTGAGGAGCAGTAGAACAGACAGTTATAGAAACAAGAGAGCTGCCCCCACCAGTCCCTGCTTAGAACAGGGGCAAGTAACTAGTGGTACTAGTAGTGCTCCAGAGAAGTCCCTGAAATTAAGAGAGAGAGGACATCAATGCTCACTTCCATCATCACCATTTTTCTCTCTCATTTTCTTCTTTCTTTCTCTCTTTTACTTTTTCTTCACACCTGCTTCTGAAGGGAGGGAGGAGGCATTTACCTTGCAAACATCCTGGAGCAGATAAGGAAACTAAAAGGAAAGAGTCAGTATTTAACTTAGAGAGGATTCTGACCTGACCTTTTCCCCCAGTCTCACCACCCTGAAGAGGCCCCAGGATCATTGTTCATGGCAATGGGGGTCTCCCCAAAGGGCGACATACCTGATTCTTAGAGGCAGTGGTGGTGGTGATAACCAGTGATGGGGAAAAGAACGGAAGAGCTACTTGACTTGAAACATTCACAAGACTGATCAGTCAGTCAGCAAGCATTGATTATTTATTATGTCAG
The DNA here is from genome assembly GCF_900497805.2 of Vombatus ursinus. NCBI lineage: Eukaryota > Metazoa > Chordata > Mammalia > Diprotodontia > Vombatidae > Vombatus > Vombatus ursinus. The sequence continues at coordinate 3,889 of NW_020945644.1, forward strand.
ATTCGGGATACAAAGAAAAGCTAAAACAACCCCTGCCCTCAAAATGCT
>NW_020945645.1:0-4330 GCF_900497805.2 Vombatus ursinus
CTACTTAGTGAGCTCCAAGGCTCAGGCCATTGGTAATCTATGCTGGTCTGTTGTTGGGAGTGGGAGGAGGGAGTCCCTTGCTACCTTTCAATCTTCCCTAGAATATGTACAAAAACATGGAGATGACTCTGGAGGTCAATGAACCAATCATTGAATGAACAATGAGAACCTACTAGGTATAAGTCATGGTACTTGCCACAAGGATGAATAAGACAATCCTTGCCTTCTCTGACCTTCTGGTATAGCTGGGAAGACAGAACATGACTGATTCTGTTCAGACTCAGAGGGTTGAACTACGAGCTATGGGTAGAAGCTGTTGATTCAGATTTCAGCGGCTATAAGGGAAAACTTAACAGGAGAGCCCATTCAAAAAATAGAATGAATAGTCTTGGAAGGATCTCCTTCACTAGCCTACTTCAGGTGGCCCCTTGTGGGAATTCTATAGCCAGGTGTCCTTGCTTAGGTATAGGACAATGTTTCAGAGCAGAGTCTCTTAGCCTTTTTTGTGTCATGGGTCCTTTGGGAGTTTGGTGAAGCCTCAAGGTTCCTGCTCAAAATAATATAAATGCATAAAATGAAATACATCAGGTGATGAAGGAAACCAATTATCAAAATATTAAAACAAAACAAATCCACAGATCCCCTTGAAATCTATCCAATGATCATCTGTGGACACCAGGCTAAGCATCTCTGCCTTAGAAGATTCCAGAGCTAACTGCTTTCTCCACCCTTTTCCTACCTCCTCCCCATTCTCTTAGGTATGCCAGTTTCTACAAGGTGCCACAGTCAAAAACACCCCCAGAACAGCAAGTCCCTTATGCCATCAAGGGCAACCAGTGGGTTGGCTTTGATGATGTGGAGAGTGTGGAGACCAAGGTAAGTGTGACCAAGGTGATGGACACAATGAGGCAACCCTGGCTACACTCAGAATGCAAAGAAAGGAGGCATAGAAGCCTCCAGGGTGGCTCTAAGATGAAGTTCCAGTGGTTTCTTTAGGCTAAGGTCAATAGTGGGGTTAAAAAATCCTCTGAGGACCTGAGGCATAGAAGATTGAAAGGGGGGAAGGAAAAGAAGAAAGAGAAGAACAGAGCAAGGGAGGAAGAAAGTAGAAATGAAAGAGGGAAAGAAAGAAGAAAAAAAGAAGGAAGGAAAGCAGAAAGGAACCAAGGGAAGGCAACAAAGATGGAAAGGAGCAAAGAAGAAAAAAGTAAAAAAGGAAGGCAGGAAAGAAGGAAAGAAAGAGAAAAGAAAATAGAAGCAAAGAAGGGAAAGAAGCAAAAAAGAAAGTAAACAAATCAAGAAAAAAGAAGAAAAAAGGAAGGAAAGAGGGAGAGAGGAAAGAAAGAAAAAAGGAAGAAAGGAATGAAACAAGGAAACAAGCAAGGAATGAGGAAGAAAGCAAAGAAGGAAGAAAGGAGAAGAAAGTAAAAAGGAAGCAAAGAAGAAAGGAAGCAAGGAAGGAAGGAAGAAAAGGAAGGAAGGAAGGACGAGAGGACAGATGAAACAAAGAAGGAAGGAAAGCAGAAAAGAAGGAATAAAGAAAGGAAAGAAGCAAAGAAAGAAGGATGGAAAAGAGGAAGAAGAAAGAAAGAAGAGAATAAGAGAAAAGTGATGATGATGGTAATGAGTATTGATGTTCCCACCCTCTTAATCTTAGGGACTTCTCTGGAGCACAACTGTACCACCAGTTACTTGCCTCTGTTCTGGGCAAGGGCTGGTGGGGGCAGCTCTCTTGTTTCCATAGTTACCTGTTCTATTTTTGCTCCTCATGGTTAGCATCACCCATCTGGCCATCTCCAAGGCCACTGTAATTGAAGCAGTCCCCTTTGTATGGTCCATGGTCCCTGAATCCTGGTGTCTGTGTCTGCTCAATTATTCCATGGAGCATTGTTGTGTAGGGGAGAAAGTGAGGGAAGTAAAGGAAGGTATCTACCCTATCTTCTGAGGATGTAGGGTCTGTGGGCTCCCTCAGTTTCCTCTTCCTACCAGGATGCCCTTTTCTCTGTCTAATCTAAATGTTTGCTGCTAAATTAACCCATTCCCTCATCTGAACCAGAGTCTAATGTTGAGTCATTCCCAGAGACCTAGGAAGACCACTAGGTGCTCTTTTCAGCCTCCCTGCCACATCCCTGTATATTTCCTTCAGGTCCAGTATTTGAAGAACTCAAGATTGGGAGGGCCCATGATTTGGTCCATCGACTTGGATGATTTTACTTTTAAATTCTGCAAAAAGTGTTCATTTCTGCTCCTCCAGGCAATCAAGAAAACACTGGACTCTGCCAATAAAGGTAATGGAAAAGTGAAGGAATAGTTGCCCATTCGAGGTAATTATGTGAAGTGGGAAAGGCTCTGGACTTTGAGTCAGAAGACCTGAATTCAAATTCCAACTTTGTTGAGTACTAGCTGTGTAAATTTGGTCAAGTCGCATCCCTCTCAAACTAAGTTTCTTTCTCTAAAATGAGGAAGATAGACTCGATATCCTCAAAGATCCTTTGGCTTCTGACATTCTATGATAGTACAAGATTGGAGGAATGATATACAAATACATTTGGGTATTTGCATTGTTGCGCTTCTAGGTGGTGCAATAGTACATACAGTGCCAAGCCTGGAGTTGGGAAGACTCCTCTTTATGAGTTCAAATCTAGTCTCAGACAATTCCTAGCTGTATGGCCCTGGGCAAGTCACTTAACCTTGTTTGCCTCAGTTTCTTCATCTGTAAAATGAGCTGGAGAATGAAATGGGAAACAGCTCCAGTATCTTTGCCAGGAAAATTCCAAATGGGGTCATGAAGAATGGGACATGACTGAAAACAACTGAACAACAACATTTGCATTGTTATAAAGATATTCATCCCATTACTTCTCATCTCTGTCCCAGGGAAGTTCTTCTAGACCCTGTTCTTATCTCTGGTTCTCTCAGGCTTGACAAACAAACAAACAGACAAAAAGAAATGAAAACAAAACCAGAGCCCTCTGACAGAAGGGCTTGATGAACTGTTCCCCAGGTTCCGATCGGCTTGTGTCCCTGTTTCAAGAGCAGATGGTCTTGGTTTTGACTATTCTCTCTTCTTTTTATCCACAGTTTAAACTAGAAACTGAACACCTGGCATTCCTCCACCTTGACAGTGCTCACAGATGGATGCCCTGAGACTGTGGCTAGCTTTGCTGTCCTACCCACTCCACCAGACAGCCTCACTTCATTCTCAAGCTGCTGAACAGAATAAAATAGAAATGATTCTATCTAAGAAAACTGAGTGCTTCTATTTTACCCTTACAATAGCATTTTGTCTTCACATTCAGACAGTCCCAAACCTATTGGGGCTGAAGTCACCCCCCTCCTAATTTGAGACCAAACTGCACTTTTCTCATTATCTCACCCAACCTCCTACTTCCACCTCTGCTTTCTGAAACATCGTCCTACAAGACTAGGAGACATTTCCCTGGTATATCCATCACTGATTACAGAAAGTCTTTTGCTTTTGTCTGCCCAAGGCTTGGGGGGGACTCAAGAAAGAAAGAACCAATATAATAATTGGCTTTCTAATGGCCACATAGAAACCAGTGATCAGTTCGATGAAGCTCAAGAATTAACTGGAGTCTGTTCCTTGAGCCCTGGACTCAGAACTCTATAGTAAATAGAGATAAATACAGATGGCCAGATGGGTGATGCTAACTGTGAGGAGCAGTAGAACATACAGTTATAGAAACAAGAGAGCTGCCCCCACCAGTCCCTGCTTAGAACAGGGGCAAGTAACTGGTGGTACTAGCAGTGCTCCAGAGAGGTCCTGGAGATCAAGAGAGAGAGGACGTCAATGCTCACTGCCATCATCACCTCCTTCTTCTCTCATTTTCTTCTTTCTTTCTCTCTTTTACTTTTTCCTCACACCTGCTTCTGAAGGGAGGGAGGATGCATTTACCTTGCAAACATCCTGGAGCAGATAAGGAAACTAGAAGGAAAGAGTCAGTATTTGACTTAGAGAGGATTCTGACCTGACCTTTTGTTCCAGTCTCACCACCCTGAAGAGGCCCCAGGATCATTGTTCATGGGAATGGGGGTCTCCCCAAAGGATGACAGACCTGATTCTTAGAGGCAGTGGTGGTGGTGAAAACCAGTGATGGGGCAAAGAATGGAAGAGTTATTTGACTTGAAACATTCACAAGACTGATCAGTCAGTCAGCAAGCATTGATTATTTATTATGTCAGGTTTGGGATACAAAGAAAAGCTAAAACAACCCCTGCCCTCAAAATGCTCACATTCTAATGGAGGTGATGACATGTAAGTAACAAAATACACAGAAAGTAGATGGACAGTAATCTCAGAATGTAGTTA